>NW_018128113.1:181556-182128 GCF_001952655.1 Monopterus albus | reverse complement strand
GGAGATTCCTGTCTGACCTCATCTGTCAACCTGTCCATCACCATAGCAAACAAGAAGGGACTCAAAGCCGATCCTTGATGTAGCCCCACCTCCACCTTGAACTCCTCTGTCTGACCTACAGCACATCACACTACTGTCGTACTCCTCTCATACATATCCTGAACTACTCTGACGTACTTCTCTGCCACTCTTGACATCTTCATACAGTACCATAGCTCCTCTCTCGGCACTCTGTCGTACGCTTTCTCTAAATCCACAAAGACACAATGCAGCTCCTTCTGACCATCTCTATACTTCTCCATTAACATTCTCAGAGCAAAAATTGCATCGGTAGTGCTCTTTCTGGACATGAAGTCTTACTGCTGCTCACAGATATCCACTTCCTTTCTTAGCCTAGCATCCACTCTCTTTCCCATAGTTTCATTGTGTGGCTCATCTTTATACCTCTGTAGTTGCTGCAACTCTAGTAGTAGAGTAGAAGGAGGTTGGAGATGGAGCTGCCAGGCAAGAGGTCAAGAGGAAGGCCAAAGAGGAGATATATGGATGTGCTAAAAGAGGACATGAAGTAGGGG
>NW_018128113.1:141118-178166 GCF_001952655.1 Monopterus albus | reverse complement strand
TCCTGTTATTGGCTAACATACAGTGTATCTTAGCGAGGAGAATAGAGTACTTTTTTTATGTACGGGATCGCTCTGCTAATGTAAACACACCAGAATTGCTGTTACATTTGAATGAGATTGCTAGACGTCCGAAATGAGAAAAACAATTCATCGTGCAGCCCTAATCTGAACTACAGTAGTTTTAGTGGTTAAAACCAATAACACGAATGAGGAAGTGTTATGACATCTTAAAAACTGATTCAGCACACCTACAAATGCAAACCAGGAAGGAATCTGTTGCAAAATGATCTTGTACTATTGAAATAAAGGTGGCATAGAGTTATTGATGCAAATGGAAAAGTTGCGGATACAAATTTAAGATTTGTGGGACCTCTATAGAAACACAAACGTTCTGAGTTCAAAGACTGGGGTCCACAGCAGAAATGGTCAAAAAACCCAGCCCATAGATTCCTGGCTAGACTACACGCTCCTTTTTTTCATCAAAATATAGTGAGCAATCTCATCAGATGCCGTGAAGTAAAATGAATGGCAGCCCAAAGCATTTATGATGTCAGTGTGAACCATTTGGTCTACCATGGTAATGTAATCCCTAAACCAGAACAAAAAGCACCCGATTGTGTTTCAGAGGAAACGGTGTTCACATCTCCAATAGTTAGATGCCTTTTCTGCCTTTCTCTTGGTGTGCTGGATGTGGCAACAAAAATATAAGAACAATGTTTTGATACCAAAAAGACTGCACGTTACTAATATAGTGAGCAGATTGCAGGTCATCTAAAGGATAGTATAGTCCAAGGGTGTCACACTGATTTTAATTCAGGGGCCACATACAGCCTAACTTGATGTCAAGTGGGCTGAACCATTAAAATCATAGCATAGCTCATCATCATAGCTCATCATAGCTATAAATAACAATAAATTCATGTTTTCCTCTTTTAGTGGAAAGAAGTACAATCACATTAGGATATTTTATTTAACTATCCTTTTACAAAACATGTTATGAACAACTTCAGATTTCTCAAGAAAAATGTGCAATTTGCTTCAGTTTATCATTTACATGTGCGCATTACAACTGATCACTGATTGTACAAAGGCACAAAACTTTAAGTCACAGGTATTTAGAACTGAACGATATGGTAGCCTATTGCACTTTAAGATTAAATCAACTTATAGCAATTATATATAGCAAGATATAGCAATTATTTTTACTCCATTTTCCACATGTGTAATAATTCTCAAAACTTAAATTGACTCCCCACATCTTACAAACCAAAGTGGTGGCCATTTTAAATGTATAAGAAAGAAAGTAATCAATCGCCTGGCCTGTAAATATAAGATTTATACATGAAACATACATAAAAAATGCATACATAAAATTTATGACCAAACTCTTTTGTAGTGAAGCTGGTGACTAACATTAAATTGCACATTTTTAACTATTATTACAGCAAGGATTCATTTTCACAGAACTGTATTTTTGAGTGAGCATTTTACAAGAATTAGTCTACTTTAGACTACTTTGCTTTTGCTCCTGAAACTTGGCATCTTTTAGCTGCATCAGTGTCAGGCATCATGTCCTGAGTAGCAGCCAGTTTCAGAATGTCATTTAAGTGTTGGTGTGTGAGCCTTGAGCGCAGTTTGGTTTTATTGATGTTCATTACTGAGAAAACCTGTTCACAAAGGTAGGTAGTCCCAAAAATGCACAAAACCTTTGCAGCTAGGGCTGTTAATTTGGGGTACCCTGGCAGGAGATACTGATAAAATGTGTCCAAGTCCACTGAGGCAAATTTGTTCTTCAAATTTGTATTACATTGCAAATCAATTATTGAATTACTGAAAATGTCCTCTGCTGTTGTGGTGTCCATCATAGGCACCAACTCAAGGAACTCCTCTGTGACGGCCAATGTCTCATCAACTCCATGAATAAATATAGCCAGTTGAGCAATGTCTGTAATGTCAGTGCTCTCATCAATTGCAACAGAAAATGCAATAAATGACCTAGCTTTGTGTTTCAGTTGGCTGTGCAAATCTGCAGATAGTTCTGAAATCCTCTCTGCAATAGTATTCCTCGTCAGGTTGATGTTGGCAAAAGCTTGTCTCTTCTTGGGACATACGAGTTCTGCAGCCTTCAGCATGTATGTTTTGATGAACTCACCTTCACAATACGGCTTTGATGCTAATGCTATTTCGTTAGCAATTCTGGCTTTTACTGCTGCATCACTGACCTCTCGGCTCTGAGTGAAAACACAGTGCTGTTTCTTCAGACCCACCAGCAATTCATTTATCTTCTCTCTTCTCAGTTGTCCTTGCAGGCTGTCGTATTTTTCACCATGCTGAGTCTCATAGTGGCGCCGAATATTATATTCCTTGAACACTGACACATGTTGCATACACACCAAGCACACAGGTTTCCCGTTCACCTCTGTGAATAAATAGGAAGCGGTCAATTTTTCTTGGAAAACTCCACACTCGGTATCCACTTTTCTCCTTTTTGACAAAGACATTTTGGCTAATGAGGGTGTGAAGGCGAGTACAAAAGTAAGTACATGTATCGTAGTAATAATCACTGTAATCACTGAACATTAGCTGTGTCTATCTCAGCATTGTTTTGTCTTTTTTCTTCTTCTTTCAGCTTTTTCCCGTTCACCTCTGTGAATAAATAGGAAGCGGTCAATTTTTCTTGGAAAACTCCACGCTCGGTATCCACTTTTCTCCTTTTTGACAAAGACATTTTGGCTAATGAGGGTGTGAAGGCGAGTACAAAAGTAAGTACATGTATCGTAGTAATAATCACTGTAATCACTGAACATTAGCTGTGTCTATCTCAGCATTGTTTTGTCTTTTTTCTTCTTCTTTCAGCTTCTCCATGTCTAAAACAGTGCGCCCCTAGCGGACAATTTAGGAATAGCAGTTTATTTAAAAAATTCTAGTTCATGTCTCATTGCATTTTTCCACTTTAAGATTTATCCTGCGGGCCGGATTGAACCCCTTGGCGGGCCATACGTTTGACACCCCTGAGGCGAGTACAAAAGTAAGTACATGTATCGTAGTAATAATCACTGTAATCACTGAACATTAGCTGTGTCTATCTCAGCATTGTTTTGTCTTTTTTCTTCTTCTTTCAGCTTCTCCATGTCTAAAACAGTGCGCCCCTAGCGGACAATTTAGGAATAGCAGTTTATTTAAAAAATTCTAGTTCATGTCTCATTGCATTTTTCCACTTTAAGATTTATCCTGCGGGCCGGATTGAACCCCTTGGCGGGCCATACGTTTGACACCCCTGGTATAGTCCCTCATAATTTCACCTATCTTATCACTGCAGTGATGTATTGTCCAGTCTGATTGCTGTGGGGAGGAACGACCTACGGCAATGCACCTTCTTACACTGGGGATGTAACGGTCTCGTGCTAAAAGAACTGTTCAGAGCCTCCACTGTGTGATGCAGGGGATGGGAGGGGTTATCCATGATGGATGTTAGTTTTGCCAGCATCCTTCTGTCAGCCACCTCCTTGATGGAATCCAGAGAGCAGCCCAGGACAGAACCAGCTCTCTTAACCAGCTTGTTAAGTCTCTTTCTGTCCTTGTCTGTGCTACCTCCTGCCCAACCCACAACAGCGTAAAAAACTGCAGATGCCACCACAGTATCATAAAAAGTCCGAAGGAGTGCCCCGCGCACACCAAAGGACCTCAGTCTAACCGGAGGTGCTAGCCTTGCACCTCCGGATCATATACTTTAGTTCCCACTGCACTCTGCTCAGCTCCTCCTTGTCCCCTGAGGAAAAAAACCCTCTTCTTCTCATTCAGCAGTGCCTTTAACTCGGGGCTCACCCACGGCTTGTTGTTAGGAAAACACCGTACTCTCCTGGATGGTACAGTATTTTTCTCACAGAAGTTTATGTAATTCGAAACGCAGTGTTTGAGGTCGTCTATGTCCTCTCCATGAGGACTGCAGAGGATGTCCCAGTCTGTGGTGTAAAAACAGTCCCTCAGCTGCTCAATTGCCTCCTCTGTCCATACCTTTGCTACCCTGACCCGTGGTGACACCTTTTTCACCACTGGAGTATACACAGGAAGTAGGTGAACAAGGTTGTGGTCAGAGCGACCTGGGGGGGGCGGAGGTTTATGCCTTCCTGGCATTTGCATACAGTAGGTCCAGAGTTTTATTGTCCCTTGTACGGCAATTTACATACTGGGTGAAGTTTGGGAAGGTGGCAGAGAAGGGGAGGGAGGCATGGTTAAAGAATGTAACAGAACCTACTCACCAGCAGCTCTGCATTTTACAAATCAGCACATTAAATTGTTTGTTTAATCTGTATAAAAAAAAAGTTTTTAAATGACATTATATGGCTTCATGGATTCAAGAATCCAGGAAGTCACAGCCCCCAGCCAAAAAACAGTCTGGCATATCAAAACCCATTAAACCACAACTTTCATGTTCTTATTCTTTGTTGTTTGTACTGACTTTGTTACTGTTGGAAAGGCAGTGAAAATATTTAACAATACTTTTAGCACCTGTTCTTGTGTATATGCAATATGCACTGACCTACCATACATTCACTGACCTACCTCCAGCTCTTCAACTCTGTAGAAACTTACAATATGAAAACACATACATTGAGTACTAACTTGTGGCACTTGACAGCTACTGTATAGTGACACTGATATTGAGTGGTATGGATGCATTTAGGTTAGTACAGTTCTGAGTTCTGTACCAAGCTGTATACCAGAGAACATTGCTCTGCCCTTAAACATATCACTTGCATATTCCCGTTTAAGGAAGCACATTTGTTGTTAAAACCAGTCTACTTTCCTACACACTCTATACCAGGGGAGTTAAACGTACGGCCCGTGGGCCAGAACCTTGAGGTAATAATAGTTAAAAATTGTGCAATTTAATGTTAGTCACCAGCTTCACTACAAAAGAGTTTGGTCATAAATTTTATGTATGCATTTTTTATGTATGTTTGTCCTACCTACATACCTACCTTCCGCAGAGCCAGGGTAGTTGTTTCCTCTGCTTCCAGTCCTTATTTGAAGCTAAGCTAACTGTCTTTTGGCTGTGGATTCCTTTTAATGGGAGTGCTACCATTAAAATTTCATTTCAATCTTGATAAGTCAATTAAGGCATTTATAAAAACTGCTCATTTTACATGTTGTCTAAACACAATCAGCCATTTCAAAACTTCACCCAGATAACACAAAGTCTAAAAATGGGCAAATTTTGATTTAAAACAGGAACATTCTGGTCAAATACAAAGTAATCTAAACTACAAATCTTACCAATGATTGAGTACTAACTTGTGGCACTTGACAGCTACTGTATAGTGACACTGATATTGAGTGGTATGGATGCATTTAGGTTAGTACAGTTCTGAGTTCTGTACCAAGCTGTATACCAGATAAGGACAAGACCCTGTGTAATTTTTAGGTTAAAGTAGTGGTATAATTCAAAGATGGAAGGACCTGCTTTATGTCTGCACTAACAGGCCTATGAAAACCAGGATGGCAAAGGACTGTGCTATCAGTGAGCCTTTACCACTTATACAGACAGACACACAGGTTCCCACCCAGATACGGACTAAACAGGACCAAAGGACAGCTGATAAGAGCTAATAGTGATGGTCAGTTTATGTGGTTATGACATGGATCGCTGAGTTCACGGATAGGTCACACACTACATTTGAATACATTAAACGCAACAGTTTAGTGCACCTCCAATCTGCTTACAAAAATAAACAAATGAAAAAGCAGGAGTTTGCACATGACATATCTTTCAATCAGAATACTTGTTAATCAAGTCAAGCAGAACAAAGTGTTTACAGTAAGTTTCGGAGTAGGTACAGTAATGAGAAGTGAAAAGAGGGCTATTTAAGGCATAGGTCTTTGCTAGTACTGCTTCGCTGTTAGATAAAAGTCAAAGGTAATAAAAGTGTATTATAATAATGTGGAATACAGTCTGTTGGTCCATTAGCCAGGGAGCTGAAGTGTTAGGGTGTTATCAGATGAGAGACACTGTGGCTTGTGTAAACATAGGAGCAATTGAAATGCACATACAGTGCACACACACACATTTACACACATGCAAACCTCTTGCCTCTTGTGTTTATAAAAAGGAGGTTGTCCCACTTTTCTCTCACATCTGCCACATACTCGTTCATTAATTTCTCCACCGTGATAGCTAATTGGTGCGAGCTCGGGGAAAATTTAGCCATCCCACCTTGCCTTCTTAAAGCAAGCTGGAACGAGAGAGGGAAAAGAGTCGAGGGGGCAAAGAGAAAAATGGAGAGAAAATGGAGAAGAAGGAGAGTACCAAAGGTAGGTTGGGGGGCAGGGTACAAAGGGCTATTAAATCACGTGTAGATAACCATTTTCTTTACACATTCCTGTAAGATGAGCATAAACAAAAGGCCTTGGAGTGACTGAATGATTTTATTGCCCTGTTCAAGGGAAATAAGGAAGGCTATTTAGCACAGGTGGAAGAGAAAGGAAAGGAGGAACTGTAAAATTCAAAGACAGAGAGCGAGACCTCAGGAAGATAATGAAGAGAGGAGAAGTAGAGAGCTGAGTGCCAGGTTGTGTTAACAGAGTTTCTGGTTAATGAAAGAGGTCAGTAAAATAATTGAATTGGTTTGCAATTGATTAGGGTCAGTGCAAAAGATTTGCCAGAAAGGTCTGTGCTCCTATTTTGAGAGTAGAATGAAATGGAAAGTGAAGCAAACTAGGACAAGTCCTGAAAGACCATTGTACTCCTTTTTTCTTTGGGTCTCTAGTGCATTTAAAACTGCTGCCTCACTCTTGCCCTCCCTATTTCGCTCAACCTCTTTCTCTGACTGTTTTTCACCCCCCTTTTCTCTCCTGCTAAGGGCCAGTAGCTGAGAGCAATTGATCCACTGTAAACATCACAGTCAGTGGTCTTTTGTGTGTTGAAGCAAAGGCTACAGACTGCTAAGGTCCTTCAGAGGGTCCCTGAGGTCCCCAAGCAGAAAGAAGAACAGTTTAAAGCAGTGACTTTCACTCCTGATCTTTAGGGCAGGGCCAGGTTTTGTTCATCTTTGTTACAGTATCTAATTGGGATGTTTGCATCTGGGATCTAGGTGAAGGCAGTTAAGCATGGTTGGACAGAAAAATGTCATTCTTCAATGAGGACTGAAGGTTACAAAACACCAGACCTGCATCTTTGTTAAAAACGTTGCTTCAAAAGCTCCAAACTGCCATAAATTTGTAATGAAGAAACATGTCACCCAGTGCAGTGTTCCCCTGATGTGTTTTCAATCATTTTTGAACAACAATGGAGGTCTGTGGCACAGATGAATAAAATAACCCTGGATTGACGGACATTAACAGTGAACAGAGGCATGTTGGTTCTAGTCTCTGGATAGGGATTGTTGAAAATAAATGGTAAATGGACTGTATTTATATAGCGCTTTTTTCCAAAGCGCTTTACAGGGAGATCATACCACCATTCACCCATTCACGCACACATTCACACACCGATGACGACAGCTGCCACACAACGGCGCTAATCAAGCCACCAGGAGCAATTCGGGGTTCAGTGTCTTGCTCAGGGACACTTAGGCATGCGGGGAGACCGGGAGTCGAACCAACAACTTACTGGTCAGCGAGACGACTGCCCTACCTCTTGAGCCACAGCCACTGTTAATATATGTAGAACATGACCGACCTTATCTCTCAAAATAGTGTGGATACCTAAACTGAGCCTGATGGGACCCATCAGTACCCGAGGGCTCAGGCCAGGTTTGGATAGAAATTTAAAAGTCATGTGGGGCCCGGATTGGGTTTGGACATGTACTGTAGGTCAAATTTTAGGCTAGACAGCTGGAGCACTTTGTCTGCTTCGTTTAATGATAATGCTCTACTTAAAAAATGAAAACATTTTTTGGATGTGAAGTTAGAAAAAAGTGAGTTTACCACATGTCTTTAGGTCACCTTTCAACTCTGCTTGAGTCTAGCGTCTCAGTGACACATTAGTCACTGCTGTGGCACCTAAATATTCACCAGAACTGTTTGAGTTGCATTATGGGCGATATAGGTGCCAGGTTTTGACAAGAAAGAAGAATGTGTGTAATAAAAAAAAAAAAAAAGTGGTACTGCTGCATCAATTTTGATCCTTTTTTTTTAGCTGGCCATTGTGTGTTTGACAGTGTTATGGGTAATGCTAAATCAGCAGAGTGCTCTAAAGATTTGAGTCAGAATCTAGAGAGGGCTTTGTTTCTATCTGTAACAGAGGTGGACTGTTTAATAACACATAGTTGGCTGAGCAGTGATGGTGTTAGCTGTATTAACAAAGAAAAGAGCACAATCCGCAGAGAGAGATGTCACAGTACTAATTCCATTGTTTAACTAAGAGGTTATCTCTAGGAAGTGCAGGGCTTAAATACCACAGCAAAGAGAATTTGGCTCAGTGACAAGAAAACACAAACACATCTTTCTTTATCTCTTTAAGTTTATTATTACATACCACTCCACTATTTTTCACAAGTTGACGCCATGTGTCACTCTCACTGATACCTCAACTCCTACAGTAAGAAACAAAAGTCCTCTCAGATCCCTTAGGTAATATATTGTTAAATATGTTGTCCATGGTTCTTCACATTTAAATGTTTGCTAAACCCATATGGCATTATCTACCACTACACTCAAAACAACTTTGATAGCAACAGCATTGCTCATTGTTTTGTGCCTCACACCTTATTTCAGTCAGTGTGAGCCAGACAATAGGTATTTTTAAATGAAAGGGGGTCTTTCCTATTTGTGCATGAGTCAAATGATGACTGTGCCTGCCCAGAAAGGGAAGGCAGGGGCCCACAGAAAGGGTGGTCTTGTGTTAATGTGAGCTTGGAGACAGAAACAGTGTGTGTCAGCACAAGAGCGAGCTGTCTGTGGAAGAGAGCACAGTTTAGGATACACTATAGGCAGTGTTCAGCAAGGCTGGGGTCTAAGTGAGTTCACTGTATCGGGTGTTTGCATGTTTCGAAGTGAGGTCAGTTTGGCTGTTTTATGGGACAGAGTCTGCTGAATTTTTTGCTTTGTCATTTCCTTAACAGTCGTTACTTGTTTCTGTGTGATATTTTTAACTTTATCCAGACAGCTCGGCTAACCTTTTAGTGTTTGGCTTATCCTACCATGATCTGTAACAAAGTTGGCTTGGTGTGTATCCATGTCTATGTGTGTAATTGGATTTACCTGCTACTCGGGTAACGGTTGTATCTCAGAGGAAAAGCCTCTATTCACAACTGTCTATGTGTATCTATCTTTTTATGCACACATACATTGTGTTTTCTCTCTTTTGTCCATGTGTTTGACTTCTGCTTGGCGGCAAGTCTCGCTGATAACATTATGATAAGATGTGGGCATTCATAAGGGTTGTGTGGTATTTCATTGTTAAATATTATGGCTTATGTGGACATCTTTGGCATTGCAAATATGTGAAGTATGTGGGTCCTTGGTCTTCCTCTTGCCTTTCATTTTTCCATGCTTTTCTCCTTCATCCCATTCATTGTGTGAAGCTCTCCCAGGTACACAGCTTTGGAGAAAATTCTGCGAGATATTTGTGCCTCTGTTGGCTGCTCAGCTCTGCTTTGCCATGTTGTGTTTGTGAGCTTCACCTTATGACTGTGAGCCCCTGTGGCATTGGCAGTTGTTGCCAGCAAGTTTGCTCATGTGTGCAGTAGTTCTTTTTGTGTTGTGCTACTAAATGTGCATTAATGGATATTACCACTAGCAAAATGTCACTGACTGATCACAGCTGACTGATAAGGTAGTTCAGTCTTTCAGCAACTACAGAAGGGAATCAGTTCTCATGTAGAAAACAGTTTTTACCATAAAGATGACACAGCCACTCAGCCTTTCTTATCAGGTCAAGAGCTCCCATGCTTCTGAAGCCTTGGGTCTTTGGAAATTTACACAGAACTAGGGATGCAAATTTCGAGAAGTTTTCTTAATTGATATCCAGCCTTGTTAATGATAAACATCGATTAATTGTTAACAACTTATATTTGGATGGATGAATGTCACAGAAACAGTCAGTAAACTGCTATGTGTTAAACTTTAACGGAGATGGGCAAAAAAACTGGATGCATACATGTGAAACCAGGCACATCACTATCAGAGCCTAATGCGCGGTGCACCATGTGCTCCCCTGTACTGTCACCTGGCATAACCTCACACAGACTGCCCTCCTTTGCTTCAGTGTATTTTTCTCTGTGTTGGTCTTGAGGGGCTGCACTCCTTCAGTAATGGAGACTGTATGAGTAGTTTATCAAACTGCTGTTGAACAAGCAGAACACAGACTTGCAGAAATGTGAAGTCTTCACCGCTTTGCCCACAGCCCACTTAGTGAAGTCCCGATTTTACCCCAAACCAACAAGTGAATGTCTGTCATGTCTATCATTTTTCTTGAACGCTTGCTCAAGGGGGATTGTTAGGTTTTCCCAATAATACTGTCAAGTCTAGACCTTACTGTGCCCTTGTTGGGAATATTGCTTTTATGGCATTATGGGGAAACTGAGTTGCCCTTGGAGGAGGTTGCACTCTCTGAATGCTGTCTAGTTTCTCTGTAAGGCTTAACAGGAAGGAGTAAGCATGAATCAGAACAGAGGGAGCATGAGTCACTGAGTCAGCCAGTTGAATGTCCAGTCTGTTTACATGTTGACAGCACATGACCCTGACAGTATCTTTCCCTCAGTCACAGAAGCAACCTCTCTCATACACAGGCTATAGGCTGGATCAATGGGCCAGTTGTTTGTATTGGCTGAGAAACCAGTGGGCTTTGGTCATGAGTTTTAGGATGATGATAAACTGACTCCTGCACGCTCTGGTCCAGTGGAAGCAGAACATGCTTTTTAAGTACATGGGAAATTATGAAATTGGTGCTACCTTGGTATGATCATTATAAACAAAGGAGAATATGGCTGGGTCAAGCCGTAGCTTTTTCTTACATCAGTGGCATTGAGTGTTTTCTTCTAGCCAGAGTAGTGGACCTCAGACCCTGATATACTGTATGTTAAGAATATCCAAAGATCTCATGCATGGACTCTTGCTTACTTCAGATGCTGTAAAACGTTATAGCCATTTGGAGCCTTTGAGTCAATATTTAAAAAAATATTAGGGTCTTGTATTTTATAATGAGAAAACATGTTAACCTTGATGTGTTTTAATCGTTTTTGAACAACAATGAAAGTCTATGGTACCGACGAATAAGCTAATCCAGGACTGACAGACATTAACAATGAGTAAAGGCAAATCATTGTTGGTTTTGTTTTCTGTATGGGGACTGTTGAAAATATCAACATGGAAAATAACCGATCTTATCCATTTAATTCAGTATTTCATACAATTTTTATAATGTGTTGCTAACATAAGTTTTCTTTTTCTTCCTGTTTTTCTATGCCTACAGATGGATCCCTCCCTAAAGAACCAAAAGGAGATCTATCGAGTCAGATAGCAGGTAAAACAAACATTCACACATACACAGTTCCAAACACACTATATAGAGTGATTCCAAATTGTACATTTGTCTTTCCATCCTCACATGTGTGTTTTTGTTTGTGTGTGTGACAGTGAGAGGAGACTGTTTAATAGTGGAAATGGTTATACACATGCACACAAACAAGATTACTATTTCAGTGTTCCCAGTGACGGGGACAGCTCACTCTCAACTATATTTCCCACTATCACATCTCCCTGAATCTTCTTTCATCCTCATCTCCTCCCTTTCCTCCCTTTCCTCCATCACCTTCCATGCACCCCATGTTCCTGATTGGCTACCTGTGTCCAGCACCCGTCTCCGTAGCAACAGCAGGTTGTTTATGATTAGATGGTTGATGTCTATAGCTTTCATTCCTCTTCAGTCTATTTCTTCCGGTTCTATGTTCATTATCATTTCATTTGAGATTTAATGATGCCTCTTGCTTCTGCTGTCTCCTCCATAATGATTTATTCACCCTATTTGCCATTGCTACATCTTAAAATTACTTTCCTTTTCTTTCGGTTACAGACTGTTCAGTTTAGTTCCTTCATATTAGGGGGTTCAGTGTTGGTGTCCTTGAATGTAACATTTTGAGGAGACAGATTAAGAGTCTACTGTACTTCAGTGGACTTTGTTTTGGGCTTTGTTTCATGTATTATGCTTTTGGAAATAAAGAGAGGCACATATTTTTGACTTTTAATAGTTCTAGTCTAAACCTATCAACAGTATCTGCCTTGAACAGTCAACCCCTAGATATAAACAACAGTGAGTTGGCAGGTTGTTTCAAAGCCCCAAGACGTTGATGGAGACAGTTCAAGTGCCTGCAGAAAAAGGAGATAAAACCGCATGAATGCAGTTATATCTAGACAAATACATAGCATTGTTGATACTGTTTGGTCTCTCTGTATAAAGCTGTCAAGGCAATGTTTTTCTTAAGCTTCCAACTGCTTGCAAGTTATCACTTCCTGGTTTAGAGGGGGTTTGGGGAATTAGACCTGTCTGTCTGTTGGCCTGTCCTCCTCAGCCAGTGATTTGACTGGGCAGCTAAAGAGTGGGTTGTGAGGGGAGAGAGGGCAGCAGTGCTGTTACGTAATAATATTAACGCCCTTGGAACTTGACAGATGTGCTGAAGAGTGCTTTGTAGGGGGAGTGTTGTAGTCTTGTTCATTTCCATCACTGTCTCTCTTGCTACTTTACTTTTTCTATCTCCTTGATAGAATTATGCCAGTATTATAATACATTTCAGTAAATCTTCATTAATCAATTACATTCTGCAAGCTGAAATTCCATTTCAGTGCCACCTGCAGGAGGCGTATTTGTGCATATTGGAGTAGGTGAAAAAGGAAAATGGTTGCACCAGGCAAGGCTTCAACTGGCCGCTAACAGGAACCACAGTACGAGTCAACAGCTGAAAAAGAACAACCGTGTCAAACAATGACAGGAGGGAAGTGCAAAGTAAAATTAGTCCTTT
This sequence comes from Monopterus albus, assembly GCF_001952655.1. Classification (NCBI taxonomy): domain Eukaryota; kingdom Metazoa; phylum Chordata; class Actinopteri; order Synbranchiformes; family Synbranchidae; genus Monopterus; species Monopterus albus. The sequence continues at coordinate 165,210 of NW_018128113.1, read as the reverse complement.
TTACTCTCACTATTTTACTGATATGGTTTTTTTTTGTTGTTTGTTTGTTTTTGTGAAACTTGCTGCTAACAGGCGTCTGTCTCATCATGGTTTGTGAGAATGAGATCAGGTGGTGTTAAAAGACCTGAACGAATGAACTGTTGGCATCAGTAACAAGCCATCTTTTCTCTCTCTCTCTCTCTGCCTTTTCTCCTCTTGTTTTCCTTCTCCCCTGCTGTGCTTGGGTCGCTGGGCCTGTTTCTCGCTTGGTTAGCCTACCCTGCTATTAGAGGTCTGGGACAGATAGAGAGAAAAGAAAGAGGCGGGGGTTAAGGAAAGATGGTGCTCTCTCTCCTGCTCTCTTTTCTATGCCAAAATGTAGATTTGGGGACAAAAAGCAGAAAATGGAAGGACACAAAGTATGAGTGGAAACAAATGCCCAGGCTGCACTGTTCAGTCGCTCCTGTTGCCAGGATAGTGGTTCTAGATGATAATACCCCTTATTCAACAGTAAGGCCTGATTTTCAGTGCAGTGTGAAATAAGTGCTTCACAAATATCCCTTTTAAAAAGTGCATATTGGCTGTCTTGGACCAGACCAGACAAATGGCCAGAGAAATCATTGTCACGGTGCTGGTAAGGATTTTACAACAGCTTCAAGGGTGTGAGGCTGTAAAAAAATGTTGTGAATCTTGCCTCCCTCTTCCATAAAGAGCTGTATTGGAGAGTTTTAATGTCCCAGACTGATAATGAATTGGCACAAATGGCAGCTAAAAATATGGGTAGAAAAGTAACTGTGATGTCCAACCACCAGGTGAAACAGTCCGCTGTAATTACATGTTCTTACTTGTGAGCTGGTTACCCAATTGTTTTTGTTTGTAAAGTGACATAGTCAGTACCAGCTGTACCCACAGTGGGTTCATTGTTAGACCAGACCAACTGTGTCTCATCACAACAGCCAGTCAGATCAGCCCTTCTTGTTTTTTTCACTATCCTGTAGGGTGACGCCTACAGGTGCAGCAGCCAGTCAGAACTTGGGCAGAGGCAGGGAGAGAGCTGCCTGTCAGAAGTAAAGTAGGCTAATGGCAGTTTAGACAGTGTTGCTGGCTGTAAATAAAAACACAAAGGGCAAAACTGTGATGTAAAGAAAGACACAAAGAAGAAGATTGAAGTTTTATGATGTGAATGAAAGAAGATGGAACATGTCAAACAAAGAAGTGAGGCAAACAAGTTCATTGGAGAAGAGAAAAATTAAGGAACACAATAAGAAAATGAAACTGTTGTTTTCTTAGGATCCTCAGTGTCTCAGCCTATGTTTTATACAATGGAAAAGTGCATTTGCATCTGCCACAAAGACATGTATCACTTTCTGGTAATTTCTAAATAGTGGGGCTGTAGACAGTTTAATGTAACGTTTTGTAATGTGCGGTTTTTAGTATTTTATTGCCTTTATGCAACTTTTTTTTATTTTTTAAGCCTAAGTGTTCTTTCTGGCTTTTGACTCTCCAAAGGAGAGCTGCACAAGAATTCCTATATGCCTAGTGTTGTATCTGGTACTTTTTACCATACTGCCTCTGAGAGACGAGACAGTCCAAGTAACTACAAAACAGTGCTGATTTTATTCCATGAACGCAAGTAAAAATTAACATTACACGCTCAGGCATCCTGCACCTCCAAACTGCTCCCAGGCAGATGTAAGATGAAAGACCTCGAACCCAACAGGCCTATACATTTATCTCTTCGGTTGGGCTAGCCCCATACTACACAGGAACATCAAACCGTGACGCCACCTGATGTGCCAGCTTAGATAATAATAATAATAATAATAATCATCCTGTCTGCTGACAGTCAAACTTTTCTATCTAGTTATCCTTGACCATGTGCGCCCTGTAAAAAACCCATGACAATGACTAAGCATTTAAACAGTCTGACCAGACATCCTGTCTCTACTAAACATTTCTAATACATACAAGTACCTAAGCAATATCTAATATCTGACTAAAAATACCTAACACTAGACTGTCTGTTTATGCATAAATGGCAAATAAAAATCTAGACTTGACTTATTTCCATGTCTTCTGCATGGATAATCAGTGTTAAAGATGTTCATTTTTTTCTTAGACATGCTTTAGCTTTAGTCTTTTAGCACACATTATATAAGCAGTGTTTGCACGCATATTTAAGATTAGGGGTGTAAATCACCAGTTTCATCACGATACGTTCCTATATTGATTCTCTTAGGCAGCTATCCAGTGTTTGCCAATACTTTAAAAATAGGCCATGATGCAATTTCAGTTTGACTCCAGGGCCTGCAGTTGATTTCAACCAATATTGTCTGGCTCCATCCATCTATTTTCTTCCACTTATTCATGATCAGGTTGCAGTGGCAACAGGTTCAGCAAGGTAGTCCTTTCCCCAGCAATATTTTCCAGCTCCAAGGTGCTCCCAGGAAATATATATACTCTTTCCAGCATGTTCTGGGTCTACCCTGGGGTCTCCTACCAGTTAGATATGCCCAGAAGTCCTCCAGAGAGAGGTGCCCTGGGAATCCTGAAAAGATGCTCGAACCACCTCAGCTGGTTCCTTTTGATGTAAAGCAGCAGCACTTCTTCTCTGAGCCTCTTCCAGATATCTGAACTTCGCACCTTATCTCTAAGGATAAGTGCAGCCACCCTGCAAATGAAACTCATTTTGACCACTTGTATTTGTGATTGTATTCTTTCGGTCACTACCCACAACTCGTGACCATAGGTGAGGGTTGGAGCATAGACTGACAGGTAAATTGAGACCTTTGCCTTTTGGTTTAGCTCCTTCTTCACCACAACAGTCTGGTACAACATCTGCGTTACTACTGATGCTGCCTCTGTCCACCTGTCAATCTCAGGCTTGATTTTACCCTCACTCGTGAACAAGACCCCAAGACACTTAAACTCCTTCACTTGGGGCAGCAACTCACTCCCAACCTAGAGAGAGCAGTCCACCATTTTCTAGCAGAGTACCATGGACTTGGAGGTGCTAACTTTCATCGCCACCACTTTACACTCAGCTGCAAACCACCCCAGTGCATGCTGGATGTGGCTAATTCACACAGTAAATTTTTTATTAACAAAAATGCAACAAAAGTATTATTTAATTTAAAGATTTTATTGAGTTTCTCTGATCACTTTTAAGTGCTATTTAAATACAAATAAGGACCCATGATGTCCTTCTAATTCAACATAAACTTTGACTGTAGAGCTAGGAAGCATTTAAAGCATAAGTTTTACTGGGTTACTAGAGCAAGGCTTTTTTCCCTAAAAGTTTTCTATGCATATGTCTCAACCTGTTTCAGATGAACTGAACACCATACATGCCCCGAACCATGACTAGCTGATTTTTTTCTTTTACTTGAATCGTCCCTTGCCTAATATCTGCTAATGCTACTGACCATTTGGGATCAAGTTGTTTATAACTAGCTTTTTTAGCACTGGTGATCAGGATGTACGTCAGGGGCCCAGATCATGTTCCTGTCCACTCCCTCAGCCTCAAGGAATTTCTGCAATTCCCACACATCCCTCACCAGAGAATTTCTGGCACACTGTGAATGTGGGAAGTCCACAGCTATGCAGAGATGCACACATGTGCACAGCTCTGGTTTCTCTTGACCCATAACAGCTGGTTTGGACCCGACGTGTTCAAGTCAGCTGCGGGTGAGATTATGAGATTATGCCTGCATGTAACTGCTCTTTAATCAGATGCTGTGTGTGTGCATGTGAACTTTTATTGTGGTATGCTGGCAACTTTTCCCCTCCCTCCCCTCTGACTAACCGTACCAGCCGTTCCATCTGTGCGGGTCTAGGCAGCTGCTGCGTTCTCTCTCTCTCTCTCTCTCTCTCTTTTTATACATAAATACATTCACTCCGACCCTTCCCTAAGGTTTTTGTAACAATTTCGCTGGGGCCAGACCTGTACTGTTGTTGTTGAATTAACAGCTTGGTTATATCAGCTAATCGAATGCCCACTTGACATCTGGGAGGCCCCTACAAGTCTGAAGCCTCAGAGGTGTGTGCTGAGTGTTGACATATCCTGATACACACTAACACAAACACACACGACCCAGTTACCAGTCCTGATCTAGTATGATCACTGCTTATGTTGTGATTCCATCAAAGGGTGACAAACATTTCTGGCATTTCCTTTTCATCTCTTGCCCTTTCTCAAAGAGGGGTGTAGCCATAGATTAGTGACACAGGAAATAACGGGACCAGCCTTGGTTTAGGAGAGGTTGATCTTGGTATTTATGCTGTATGGGATAGATAATCTTCCTAGAAGGTAGATTTAACCTCAGATTTTGGTGAGTAACTTCATTTTGGGATGTTAGGGCTTGGCAGTGGACATCGGTTTCTCTGGATGTTTGAATGTAGACATCATCAGCAAGGTAACATCCTCCACAGCAGTTGCTTACTTTTATAAATACAGTGAGGAAATTACATATTTTGGTGTTTACTACATTTTTGCATTGTACTTCCTCACTTCTAGAGAGTTAAACACTGGATCCTTAGTAGGGCTGCCACTAATGACAATTTTTTTTTATTGACTAATTTATCAACATTTTTATTGATTTAGATGACATGATTTGTCAGAGTTGGCTACCTACTTCTGTGTGGGAAGTGTAACGGTATTGTATATATTATTTTAATTCCAGTATCTTAACAACATGGCATGATCACATGTTTTTGTTTTTAAGTTAATCAGTGTGTAAACACACACACACACAGGTGTTTTGTCCCAAAATGGTAACTTTTGGGCTCTAGATGCAACATTTTTCTTGATGCAGTGAAGAAGACATTTCATCAGGACCAGGTGATGTGTTGCAAGTCCTTGGAATTAATACTTTTCTGTATAACACTATAAATATTTGCATTTATAATGTAATAAGTATATTTGAAGTCAATTATACAGACAATATAATGATGAAGTTTTCCTAAAGTATCACGGGGGGGGAGAGAAGAGAAGCATCAGGACGCAGTCAAAGTCTCCTAAATATCTCAACAGATCCACTCATGTTTAGAAGCATTATTTAGTTACAGATCTTTTGCCGTCCCTGGTAGACTAGTGGTTAAGGTACAGTGCTCTCACCGCTGCAGCCCGGGTTCGAATCAGGGTTGCGTCAGGAAGGGCATCCGGTGTAAAACACGTGCCAAATGTCAACATGCGAGTCGTTAGTGTGACGATTCGCTGTGGAGACCCCTAAACGGGAAAAGCCGAAAGTGACTTTCTATTCAGTTAGAGATCTTTTATCATAAGTATGAGCAGACAAGCCTGATATAGCTGCATAATAACATAAAAACATTGTTTTCCCAGCAGGCCTAGACCTTAGGGGAAAAAAACCTTTGTTAAAATCTCTTTATAATAAGACCATTACTTCTTAATCACTTTGATGTTAATGAAGTTGTGACCTTGAGATAATTTACCTAAAAACATTATGAGCAGCTTTTCAGGTTTTTATAATATTCAGTCTTTAGCACTGATATTGTGATCCAAGTATGCAGTCATGTATTTGTGCACAATCCACCTTTTAGCCTTTATGATTTATTCAGGGTTAAATAGCTAAACACTGATACAGGTAAATACACAGCATATGCATAACCTGCCCAGTACAACCACAGTCTACTACTGCTGACCCCTGAGTTGCTCCTCTGGAGCAACAGCAGGGAAGGAAACAGTGTGATAGGTGTTTGATTTCATATTTGAGCCTCTCCTATACCCTGTAACAGTTTCCCTGTTCAGTCTCAATTCTCCCTCTTCATGTTAAGCAGCTTCTCAGGGTGCATACTTGCTGTGCAGGCATATTATAATTATTGCCCCTCCTACACATTGAGGATTACCTCCAGGAACCTGCCTTTCCAAAAGACAGGCGGATAAGAAGCTTACCTAATTCCACACTGATACTGTGCATCCACACAGTGTTCTCATGTGCACTGAAACACTCTACACTGATTGCTGTTTCTCTGCTTGGAAAGATTTGCACCAGCTTTTCCATATGAATGTGTAGACAACACTGAAATAGGTGGTTTTGGTTGTCTGCTGGATTGGAATCTCTCGCCTCAGGAATCCCAGGATTAGCCTCAGCTGCTGTGACTCTGCCCACTGTGGACTGGGAACTCGTCAGCACATTGGCCTGCCAATCTATCATTAGCTGATGATAGCAGTACATTATGTTTCCTTATCATCAGACAAAACCAACTCCACAGTAATTAATGTGGGCAAATTACCAAGCATGACATGCTGGGCAACAAATCACAAGAGGGTGGTGTGTCCAGATTGGCTCCGCCCTCATCCAGCTGAGACATGCAATGCCACATTGGGAAGGAGGCATTTGTAGACCCATTTTTTAATTTTAATTGTACTCTTCTTCATAATTCTTTGTCAGAAATGAAAAGAAAGAGAAAGTGAAATGGGTATGTGACAAGTTTGACTGTGACTGGTTGGTTTGCATATCATTACCATCTATATACCTTTTCTCCCTCTCTCAGGCTGTCCACCTGTCATTTACCACCCACTGCCTCACTGCCTTCCGTTTCTTCACTCTTGCTCATTTTCCCTCCTTGTACCCTTCATTCTCTCCCTCCCCCTCACACAGTTTTCCTCTCAGCCTAGATATGACAGTGACATGTTTCATTATCTCACCTGTTTGTTTGTAGTATTCCTTTGTCCACTGTTTTTTAAAATTTTATTTTGCTGTCCATTCATACAAAAAAAGAAAATCCACCTTCTCCTGTGTGTGTGTGTGTGTGTGTGTGCATATGTTTTTGTATGGGTTGGGTGTGACCTGGCCTCACTGTATCTAGCTGCTGTAGCATTTTCTCCAGTCCCAGAGCACTGCAGAGTGCAGGGAAATCATTTTTCTCTGTGCTAAAAACGACCTTTTTTATTGGGTAAAAGAGAAAATCCACCCCAAAATGCTTGAACACAGTTAAATTCTTTACTGGTGACTGGAAAACCCAACATAATGTGTCATTGATTCTACAAGTCTCTGGACTCTATTGGAAGGATGACCACCATTCTTCCAACAGATATTCCATCATTTGGGGTTTTGATAGTGGAAGCACTGTCTAACACATTGGTCCAAAACCTCCCATAGGTGTTCAAATGGGTTGTGATCTGGTGATTGTGAAGGTCATAGCATATGATTCACATCATTTTCATACTCATCAAACCACTCAGTGACCCCTCATTCCCTGTGGATGGCAGCATTGTCACCATGGAGGAAAACACTCCCATCAGGATAGTGTATCAGTGTTTTGTGGGTTTACAGAGGATGATGTGTGTCAAGGAGGCCTTAATCCAGTGACCCTTAAATTTAGCTGCAGGGTAGCAAATTCACATACTGTAGCTACAAGCATTCACTGTGTTCTCTCTCCCTCCACACACACACACACACACACACACACACACACACACAGTGATTTTTGTGCTTGTCATCCTGTCAACATTAGGTTTTTCATTGACCTTTGATTATCTTTCTGAAAGCTGGCCAATCAGACAACATCGAAGAATGTCTTTGCTTTAGAAGAGGAAATCACTCCACAGTGGAATGTCCATTTGTGTGCTTGTTGTAATTCAGACAAAATGTGTACTGTACACTACCCAGAGTGCACTTATAGCCTCATACAGCAATGTCTGTTACAAATACGAAGATGCTTCAAAGTTGCTGTGGCTTTCCTGCAACGTAACGATCATAGATGAGATTCACAAGTGTTTTGAAAGGCTAACGCTTCGTAGCCTGTTCTCAATAGTGGCTGGTAGATTGTCAACCTGCAACTAGCTAACACTTTCATTATTGCTTGATTTTCTCTGGGTTTTCCCTGTCATTGAAAGACTTAACTGGTGCACATAAGGCACATGGATGTGCCTTATGTGTAAAGATACACGTTTTCTATCAAACATGACAAATAAAAACAGCAACTATCACCATGAACTAATGATTTTAGCTTTCTGCAAGCATAAAAATACTTTCTACAAACTTTTTTTTGTACAGATTGACAATGGTTTTTGTAACCTTTGTTTGTATAGATACCTTATGTTTACCATTCCTGTTCTTAAGGTATGTGACCAGTCACAGTCAATGCATAGCAAATTCTCCATTAATTTCTTGCTCTTAATTTGTTTTGGTAATTTTTACTATGAAGTGAAAATCTGAAGACTTGGTCTTTTTGGCACAAGATTTGAGACTTAATTGTTAACACACTTGCCAGTCAAAGCTGCCAAACATTCACTGGTTGCAGTTTCTCAAATGTAAAGATTTGCTGAATTTCTCTTATGTATCTATATATGGACTACCATAGGGCTTTGAAATGCTGGTCAGACAAAACATGCTATTTCAACAAATGATTAAGAATAAAATATTGATTGCCTCATCAATAATGAAACTAGTCATTAGCTACAGTCTACTTTGACACCCCTTCTCTACCCATAGTAAAATCTGGTCCAAGTGTTCTCAGAAATAGAGGTTGAGCGAGAGCTCTGGCTGCATCAGCTTCCTTTCATGCATCATCCATAAAGAACTACAGGCTCCCTCTTACAGGAGCACAGTGGGAAATGTAGTTGATCACGCTAATTTGTTTTTGTGGCACCCTGGGGGAAGTCAGGAGACAAATGAGAGGAGGGTAGAAGAGTAAAAATAGAGACAAGTCCTGATTCTCATCCATCTCCTCCGGTGGCAGAAAAGAATGTTCATCTCATTAGCATACAGTCAAAAATATGACGGCATGCTGAGAGCAAAGACTGGAGTACAGTTCATTATGAGTGCCCGAGAGGGAGGGGTGTGTGTGTGTGTGTGTGTGTGTGTGTGTGTGCCATAACATTAGTTAAATGCTAGCAGAGAAGTTGCTCCTCCCTTTTACTTTGTAGTCATTATGTAATACATGGCAACAATTTGCGTGTATGTGTTCACCACACTACAAGACACACAGACTTGTAATGTAGCGATGTTATGTAAAATTATTCCTTCAGTTTCTTTCTCAGTTATGTTAAACATATAAACACACTAATTAATGGTTCTCATAACCTGTGCAGGAGAGTAGAGGAGAAATCTTGCACTGAAACCCAAGCTGAGAATGAAAGAGGTCAGTTGGGTACTGAGGGTCAAAGACAGAGCAAGAGAAAAAAGATACAGTTGGGAAATATATGACTTGTCTGGGTCATCAGTCACACAAACCAGACCTCTGTCCGGTCTGAAGGACAAAATCTAGGCCCATTCAGTCCTCCTCTGTGTGTGTTGAAGTTGAGATGTGGGTTTAATCACTTCAGGGAATAGTGTGTCTAAATATAGGAGTTGTTTGAACAGGTTTTCACTTATTAAATATCTCCTGACAGCCATCCGTTCATGTCTGACAGAATATTAGCAGCACAGCTGGAGGATCATTGGCACCATCACACCCATGAGATCCAGCTTGACGTTAATAGGATGATAGTTGATAGTTAAAGTTATTGCCGTGAGGATTTTTTTTTTTTTGCATTCATTCTCATACTATTTATTCCTGACAAACCGGTATGTAAAACGAATCAGTCTTTGTGTGTGCCACTCCAGAAGATTTTTCCCAAGAAAGAGAGACAGTATTAGAGACTGAGTGTTGAGGACATGGTGCAGCTTTTATAAAGCAACTGAAAGTTCAGTCGCTGTTGTGTGGTCATCAGTAAATATGATCCAGTGCTTGCAGACACTGATCTATAGGAAAACAGCACAGATTAGTAGTCTAAAAAAAGGCAGAGTTGAAGTAGGTAAAATAACTGTATATAGTCCTTTTTCTCAGCTGACAGCTTGTTGGCCTTGTGTAATGGTGCCATTTAGAAAATTGTCTGACTGTGGCTTGTACTGAAGGTGAAGGGAAATTTTTAAAGCTGAAACGCATCAGTGTCTAAACTGAGAACGTACAGTGGCAATACCCAGGATTTAACAAGTTAAAAGAAAATTTGTTCAATAGGGTAATTAGGGTAGTAATTTTAGCTTTATGGATAGCAGTGTCTGCGTGTCATTGACTCCATGCACTGGCACAGTGTACAGACGTTTGCAGTTTCCAGAAGATGATTCCTAACCCTGACTTTTCCTCAGGTGTCGCTATGAGGTTGACATTTGTGGTTTTGAGTGACATGTCTGGGAATTGCAGTGGCCTGTGTCATGTAATGTTGCTTTACCCCATTTTGCCTTTGTTACAGCAAGAGCTACAACAGTTTTTTGTTTCCCTGAAGCTCCCCTGAGTTTGGCCTCACTTTGTCTCACAATTACTGTTTCTCCGACCACAGTGTCTCTGCTTCCTCCTGGAGTATGCAATATGTGCGGTTGTGTAAGTTAGAGGGAATCTTATTTTTTCCCCATGACTCAGTCCCCTGGCTTTAAAGCAGCGTATATCCAGATTATAAGTGGACAGAATCGGTTCTGTCCCAGACAGTGTCCTGAAGAAAGAAACAATTATGGCTCACTGATTGGTAAGGAACTTTCAGTTGCTTTATAAAAGCTGCACCATGTCCTCAACACTCAGTCTCTAATACTGTCTCTCTTTCTTGGGAATCTTCTGGAGTGGCACACACAAAGACTGATTTGTTTTACATACTGGTTTGTCAGGAATAAATGGAAGAACTGGGTAGTTGGTATGAGAGGCAAAAAAGGGACATTTTATTTTTTTATTCCTTCCATTCAAACCTCATTGCATCATCTGTCTCTATCCAGGTTTCAGGAGAGATGAGGAGATGAGAGCGATGGAGGTGCTTCCCATCCTCAAAGAAAAAGTTGCCTTTTTATCGGGTAAGTTTATTTGTGTTTGTGTGAATATGAGCCTAGTGTCACAAATCTACTGTCCTCAACTGTCTGATCATTCGAGATAAGGCTGATGATGAAACGTACACAAGCAACTCCCAGGCATTAAACTGTACATATTAACAGCTTCTTTCACTCTCTGTCAATCCCTGTTTGTCTCTCACACATTTAAACACACACATACACAATGTGGATATAATAATAAGCCTATAAAAACTGATGAGGTCAGACTGAGGCACAGACACTTAACCCTTCACCCTTCATCAGTCACATACACGCATACACAGAGACTACACACAGTGGACACTGACACAGACATTTATTGTGCATTCAGTGTCAGCAAGGCAGAATAGAAAGCTACAGCTTCCTGTGTCTTTGCCCCCTCCAAGGGAACCATATCTGACACACACACACACACACACACACACACACACACACACACACACACACTCATGCACACTTGAGCCCTGCCAGGGGAAACTCACAGGAGGCCAAACTGGAGATACAGACTGCCAGGAACATCCAAGTAGAATTATTTGTACAACTAAAACATTATTTGTCTCATGCATGTGTTTGTGTATGTGGCTTTTCATCACATGTACTGTCTCTATGTGGATATTGGAAAAACCTTTGTACAGCAGGTCTGAGTTGTTCCAATTGGAATAACAAAGTGAAATGTGTGTTAATTAGTGTGTGTGTGTTTATGCTGTGTACACACTCCTCTTTGGTCCCATTGTGTGCGCAGCGAAGGTCACAGGCAGAAACAAAATGATGAGGACAGTGACTCAGACAAGCGCACAGAAACAGAGAGACTTGATGGCATTGCCATGGAGATGACTAACTGTCAGCTGTTGCATCCCCTAGTAGTCGCTGGCAAATGAAGGAGGGAGGGAATTAGAGGAGGGACTGCTGCTGAAAAGGAGGGTAAACGAGCTAAGCCTATTATCCTGAATCTGGCCCCTTAATAAATCGGCCATGTTTGCCCTCCGTCATGCTTGCCTGTTTGCCACATGAGCATTAGATTTTTTCCTCTACACAGTTGGGGCGAGCCTAGAGGTGCACAGTAACCCGACTCAACTCACTAATTTGTGGGCTGAGCACAGTCAGCCTGTGTTTACAAGTTCCCATGCGAGTGGAGCAACTCGTTGCAGCTGGTCAGGAACTAGGAGCAAAATGGTTCATGAAACGCTTATCAGTTCAATTCTATGTTTGGGAAATGGAAAAGAGAAAATTTGACAATTGAATTCAGTTTTCTGAAATTGTATTTTTCAGTTGTCAGATCTTGTAAAACAGATTTTGGCTCTTTTTTTTTTTATTTCTATCATGACAAAAAAAAAAACTGTAAACAGGACATAAGAAAATCAGAGTAGTGATTGTTTCGGTTCAGGCAGAGGGTGGGATCTAAATGCTGGCTCCACCTGCGTCTGATAAGTCAGCAGTGCAGTTCATCTCTCTAATCACCCCACCTCTACTCAAGGGATGCTGTAGGCACTTTTATTAGTAATTTTTATTGGGTCAAAAAGCATCTTTTGTTGTACAAAATCTGTATGTATACAGCAATGCTCTGAATGCGTGTTGTGTTTTAAATAAATGACCATTTTCTTGTCTGCATTTAGATTGAATGTCTCCTGGAGCATTAATTAGATAACGTCAACATTTCTAAAATGTTCAGTGTTATGGTTTCTCCGTGTCTGCTGCCGTTATATTATTAGATTGCTTCCATTACTTTTGGGTTTCTAGCAGTGCGACCCTCAAATCAGTCACAAATCTCTTGCCAAGTGCATTTATTTTAGCGGGCTCAGCGTATTTGTCGAGCCTATTGCTCATATATTGGATTAGCTAACTTGTTACTATGATGCGTATTATATTCCAGTCAATTTTTTCAGATTTAGTAACACAAATATAGCAGGTCATTTTAAATAGCTGTTTAAAAGAAGACTGTAAATTCTCAGTGTGGGTATTACAGCTACCTAAATGGGCACAAATGTACTAATGTCTTCTGTCATGTTCTTCCTCTAATCTGACTCTCAATGTGTGTATCCGTGCGTGGCTTCAGGTGGCAGAGACAGACGTGGCGGTCCAGTGTTAACCTTTCCATCACGCAGCAACCACGACAGAATACGAACCGAAGATCTGAGGAGATTGATTGCCTACCTCGCCGGCATTCCCAGGTTTCACAATTTTTACATTTGTTCTATAAGGTGCTTCTGAGTGCAATAAGTGTTTGTTGTCTTTTTTAAGGAGAAGAAGCAGCAATGCCTCAAAATGAAGCGAACGCCCAGAATAAGTGGATGAGGTTCTGTAAGCAAACACGTGAGAGAACTGAGATGAGCATGTGAGGGGTGAGACAGGAACGAAGAGAGAAATAATTCAAGAGCAGTTAGCTGGCTGCAGCTTTTTTGCTGCCAAGAATCCATTATAAAGAGATGTTATGCTGAGATGCTGAGGCAGAGAGGGAAAGCCTGAACTAAGACAGGGATGTATAACAGAAAAGAAATGGAGGGATCAACAGGGAAAAGCCAGTAGAGCTAGAGAGGCAAAGGGAGGGGAGAATAAAACTGACAGAGATGGAGAGCGCATGTGTGAGGAGGTGTGTGTGAGCGAGCGAGCGAGCAAGTGTGTGTGAAAGCAAAACAAAGTGTCGCAGTAGCTGAGGCAGTGCAGCAGCTGTAGTTACTGTGGATGAGTAGCTCCTTGCTTAGCAGGTAAATCATCTCTCCACCTCTGTTTCATTCTCTTTAGCCTAACAGTCACCTCCTTCCTCTGTTATCCATCTATCCTCTCTCCATCTGCTCTCATGGCCTTTTAAATCATATCACCACATTGTGTTTGTATGGTTGAAATGTGAGTACACCCATTGTAAATCTCTGTCTTTGACCAGTTTTGTCCACTAGGCTGGTGATACCCTGCTGTCATCATGTCATGTGTTGCATATCTTTATAATCTCAACTGTGTGGTCTTTGGTGGCCAGAAACATTCTATTTTGGGAAATTCAACATCTGCGCACTGGCTATTTAATGAGTTACAGAGAAGGAGATTTGGGAAAGGGACAGGTATTTAACGGTGCAGTGATAGAAGGATGTTAATCTAATAATAGTTGAAGAAAGAGAGGAATATTTTTTCTAATGTATAAAATTACTAGAAGGAGAAGAACCAATGCAGGTTTGTAAATTATTTTGGTGGGAAAGATAATTTGACAGATGATGCCAAACTAACAACAAAATTGTTTTTACCCTTCAAATCATGAAGACAGTTGTTTTTGAAAAACCTTATAGTCATACAGCAGATTTTTGTTTAAGGTAGCAGTTCATCTGTGTGTGTGTGTATGGTTGTGCGATATTAATTTCAGAGCACCGTAGGGACCTAAGGTTGCTCATGCATAAATTTGTTGATTTGCATTTTTATATTTATGCGCACATTTGTGAGCCATTCATCGCAGGTTTCTGTGTGGGTGTGGATGTGTGCATGGGTGGGTGTGTGGGATATGCATTTGCTGTGTAGGCTTTTCACAGTATAGAAAATGCGTCATCTCACTGTTTGTTTTGGTTCTCTTTCTTTTCTCCCTCCTTTTTTCTTCTTTGTCCCCATCTCCCATTTCTCTCTTTCTCTCTCTTCTCTCATCCTTTCCCGCGCCTGTCATCTGTCTCCTCTCCCTCTCTGGATTATACTCTCTCAAATCTCTTGCCGCCCCTACCTCCCTTACATCTTTCCACTCCTCCCTCTCATCTCTTTAAATCCTCTCATTCCCACTGACCTCCATACCTATCCATCCTGTGCAGCGAGGAGGTGTGTAAACATGGCTTCACGGTCATCGTTGATATGCGTGGCTCTAAGTGGGACAGCATCAAGCCACTTCTGAAGATCCTGCAGGAGTCGTTCCCGTCCTGTATCCACGTCGCCCTCATCATCAAACCAGACAACTTCTGGCAGAAGCAGAGGACCAACTTTGGCAGCTCCAAGTTCGAATTTGAGGTGAGAAGGGGAAATCACTTTGATTCTTGCAATAAGAAATCAACAAGAAATAAGTTCTTATTCTTCTTATATAGCAATAAGAAATAATTTTATTTTGCATATTAGGCTAATGAGCTGCTTTCATCTGTAAAAACGTTGAAAACATGGCCTTTAACCTTTTAAATGAATAGGAGTAACACTCAGACAATAATTTTATTAAAATGCCAGAGGGGAGGAGAATTATGGATATCTCAGCCTTTGCTGTCAAAGCTTCAGACTGAAGAACTTCTGACTGTTAGTATTCAATTATATGCAGCTCAATAAAGGATAGATATTTTAGCATGATGTAATATATTTTTAAAAAGCACCAAGGTATAGAGAAGCTCAATTTTACATTTAGTTTTGTGTTGTAAAAGCCATCTGTTTTTCTTTCATTTGCTGTGAGTTGTAAAAAATGATACTGAGCTGCTCATTGTCAGCACATTTCATTATTTTCCCCTCTACGTTGCCTTTGGATGCCTGTATCACCAGCCAGCTGTTTGCCAAAGGAGAAAGTTCATCACATGCAACCCAGAAACAACACAGAGCAAATCACAAGGCCGTTTGCCAAGTTGTCAGTCAAGCATCTCATTTAATGATGTATTCACAAGGACAGGCTTATTTTTACACTTTGACCAGTTCTTAGTGATAAAGTGACCCCAACACATGCACTAGTGTGATGTTAATAACACTGGTACAACACTTGGAATATGCCAGAGTGCAGTTTTTCTGCTTTTATAGCCTGTTTAGTAAATGCCCTCTAATGAGATATCAGATAGATATCAGTTCCCCACCCTCTATTTTGATCTGTTATTATGAAGCCTTGATTTCTCTGATAATGATCAGCCTCTTGTTCATAGTAGCAAAACAGGGCTTACTATTACAGTACGTGCTGGGATTCCTGCACAGTGCGTTTTTGATATTGTCAGTGGAATTTTTTAGCCTTTCACTGTAGCTGCGTGATTGAATGCACTGGTGTGGAAATTGTTCTGATTGCTCACAAGCCTGCTACACTCTGATGCTGTATTGATTATTTGGTAGGGTAGATAGCTAGATGCCACAGGGCAGGTTCCAGTTATCCACCAGCTGCCCCACCATGCCATACAGCTATTGGTTGGATACACTGCATATGGATTTGTATTTGGGCCTTGTTCATCTCTCACTACCCGACCTTATATGTGTGTGCCTGTACCTTGTCACTTTAGATTTCTGAAGGTTATATAAAGAGAACATTTTCATTTTGGATTGTTTAAGTTAAGTTTAAATTACATACAGGGCTTTTGTTGGGACTACGGTTATGGCGAATGCCTGATTAAGCCAGTCTTCTACTTCCAGCATGTATACCTCTGATCAGCATGTACATGATTGTTACTGTAGTAAGAGTGTGTGTTTGTCTGTGTGTGTTTATCGTGGATTTTCTTGTCATTTTTTAAAATGACAACCATAGATGGGACAGGTTCCTCTCTTGTCTTCTCGCCTCCCTTGCTGTTCATGAGACAGACAGAAAATCAGCAGCAAGTGAAACTGTGCAGTTCTTTGGAAGGAGGAACACTACCCATGCAGCCCTGACCAGTTCTCCCTCTCACCATTCATAAGTACAAATTAATTAACCCGAACAGCAATAGTGAACATAGTGGTATCGGTATTTTCCAATGGCAGGAGCCAGTGTGCTGTTTTACCCAAGGACTACAGTATATCTCTGCATTGTTTGGCCTGCACAAAGCTAGCTGGTGATCATTCTGTCTCCAGCCATCTCTGGCCATGTGTGTGGGGGTGTTGTGTGGAGGTGGCTTAGCAGAAACACAGAGGCACTGAAACCAAACAGGGAGACATTTCCTCACTGTAGCTCTGAAATCAATATATGCAACTGTTACGTAGGGAGTTGTAGTATTTCATTTCACCACAAAGTGGAGGATGACCAGAGGTGGTCGAATAGAAAATGTGCCAAGGTGTTTTCAGTGGATTCATTCTGAGTTCAGAAGTCACAAAAGATAACAAGTTGTGCATGCAAGAGATTTTTTTTCTGGTCTGTGACACAATAGTGGATGCTGTAAAACATGCTTTTTAGTGCTTTATTAAATTTTTTTTAAGACCAGTGAAGCTGCAGTGTCCTGATTTGGCAGGATGATGAGGATAAAATATGCTTAAGTCATGTTATTGATGTATTAAGAGAAATATTACATGACTTCTGTAACAAATCACATTTCTGGAGCCCTGCTGTCATAAAAAAGCTGTTGCTACTTTTTGAGAACTAGGGGTTGATCATGTCTTCTCTAAATAACATTTTCAGTAGCATTTGAAGGCAGCAAAGAAAACATGGAGAGAGCGGCGAGATTAGAAGCATTTTGTACTCACTTGACTGAAATTAATTTAAATCCGTCATAAACCCCCTTCGATCCCTTTCCTACTCCTTAATGTCTTTTCCTCTAATTTTCTTCCTTTAGACCACTATGGTGTCACTGGAGGGCCTGACAAAAGTTGTGGACCCCTCCCAACTGACAGCAGACTTTGATGGCAGCCTGGACTACAACCACGAAGAGTGGATAGAGGTCAGTTAGCCCACCCATGCTGACAGTCAAGGCTACGCTTCAAGCCATCTGTCTGATCTGTAAATCTACCCTGAGATCACAGTAAGAAGGACGATACACTGGGTAGTTGTTCGTGTAAAGCCGAGCAGACACTGTACAGATTTAGCCAAATTTTAGATCTGCTTCAGTCGCCCTTGACTACTTTAAAGTCGGGCTGAATTTTGGCCCGATGAGTTTTCGTTTGGAGTACAGTGTAAGCAGGGTCCCAGTGCCTGATTAATCACCCAAATGACCAACAATCTAACTCCCGACTGCTTGGATGATTTTCTGGCAGGTCAGCTGTCCTGCAGGTCCAAGTTCGTTCATTGCTCTTGTCTGAGTACAAAGACAACAACATAATACAGATGAGATGTCACATTTTGTGGGCAGAATCAAACGAAATAAGGCCATAAACTGTATATATGATATGTTTATATACTGTCTTAGAATAAAGCTAATTGTGCTCTTTAAACACCATACTGTACAACATTTCTTCAACAGGAGAAATGCTGCTGTTCATTAGCTGTACAAATAAAATGGCTAAAAGTAAAACAGTTTTTCTTTTTGTTGACCTCAACTTTACTGGAGTTGTCAATGAATGCACCCACTCCGGGGTTCCTTTTAAACATCCAGTGTCACGTTGCCCAGATGAATGTAGAGTGTAAGAAGTCGATTCTGGTGTATCATACACAGGCAGTAAAATCACACATTGTCTGCCTGGCTTAAAGCACGTGTGAAAAACTAAAACAACTACATAACCAAAAAGCTGACACAAGCAGTCGTCAGTCATAGACATCTAGCTTTAGATATTGACTTAATGACCTTTACTTTGATGTTTGCCTGTATTTTTGGCCAGGTGCGTGTGGCGTTTGAGGAATTTTCTGGGCATGCCAACCAGATGCTGGCCAGACTAGAGGAGATGCAGGAAACTGTGTCACGGAAAGACTTTCCCCAAGACCTGGAAGGAGCCAGGAGGATGATAGAAGAACATGCCACGCTGAAGAAGAAAGTGATAAAAGCTCCTATAGAGGAGCTGGACACTGAGGGACAAAGGTAAGCACACAGATATTTTTATTGATTTATTTAGTTTTTGCTTAAATTGTGACTGAATAGTTGGACAAAAGCTGGAACCTTCCATCACTGTCTTACAGATGTTTTTCCTCTTTGCTTGGTTGTTTAAAAAAAAATAGGCTTTTTACCTTCTTGTCTTCAGATGTTTGATTCTTTGTCAATTGTGGCTACATTTTATGGTCATGCAAAAACTATATATGTACAGCCCTTGCCTTGTTTTATTTTTACTTGTTAGTAGGTTTTTGTGATATTTTCTTTAACTGAAACTTACTCCTTTGATACACTTCTGAAAAAGCGTCAACTGAAAATTTGAATGTTAATTCAGTTCAATTCACGTTAAGGGGCAATTTGTGGAAAGCAGATGTGCAAAAACTGTTCATATGCATAAAAACAAAATATGGGAAAAGATTGGAAAAGATAAAAAGTTAGGTCAAAGATTTCTCATATAACATTTCACAGAAACGTATAACACTGCTCAGTAAAGCCGTTTACAACTTTCACATTGATTTTTACAAATGAAATGCTTTTGCAGATTGCTCCAGCGCATCCAAAGCAGCGATTCTTTCTCTAACCGGAACGGCAGCAGTGGCGGCAGCGGTGGGAGCAGCGGTGGGAGCAGCGGTAGCAGCAGCGGAGGGGTGTGTAGCACTGACACCCAGGGCCTGGTCCCACGCATCACCCAGTTGCTTGACAAGCTGCACTCCACCCGACAGCACCTCCACCAGTCCTGGCATGTCCGCAAGCTCCAGCTAGACCAGTGCTTCCAGCTGCGCCTGTTCGAACAGGATGCAGAGAAGGTTGGTGGATCGTGGGAGTTGTTCAGTGTGAGCAGTGATGTAGTTGTAATCCATAGCTACAGTCGTTGTTGATCACTGTAGGGCGGACAACTTCCAGTTTAAACAAAAACTTAATTACACCCACAGGGAAGCATTGAGTTACAATATGATGTGTGTGAATAGATTATGAATTATTGTTCTTTTTAATTTGTCCTTTAAACAGAGACTTAAACTTTATTTCACAAATATTAATGGGAGGTAAAAACTAATTGACTTGACCTGCCATCGCATCCCAGGATAAGACACAGGAAGATGGAGGATGGCTTTCACAGGTACAGGGCCACTTACCCAGATAGATCAGATGATGACAGCTACAGCACAAAATAGAAAGAGACAGGGAGAGAAATTCAGAGATCCATGTGTGAGAGAGTGGAATAAAATAGCAGGTTGCAGCAATAGAGAGTGCTGCAGTCTTGGATACACTGCAGTAGTAGGAGCTTGTTGCTAGGACACCATAGGCCAGAAGTTGTTCTCTAGGAGAGCCTGAGAGGATGCTCTTAATAGAGGCGGTCCATTTCTGAGTTCTGACCTGGAAAGATGACAACTCTGTGCATACTGCAGCAGTACACAAACATGCTCAGATTTATACACACAGCTAAGTACCAGCTGTTTGTTTTTATATGCTCTTACAGTGATCTGTAAAAGTCAGTGGTGTGCCTGCATCTTGTGTATATATGTTTTTATTTTTATCTCACTGTGTTTGTGCGTCTGTTCTGTCATTCCCTATGCTTCAGATGTTTGATTGGATCATGCACAACAAGGGTTTGTTCCTAGCAGGCTACACAGAGATCGGCAACAACCACCCCCACGCCATGGAGCTGCAAACCCAGCACAACCACTTCGCTATGAATTGCATGGTGAGACACAGAAACATACACACACAATGAGTTCCAGCAGGAGGTAGTGCTTTTCTGCCCACTTGGACTATCAAGCCCATGCCCTGCACTCTATAATCATGTTGTTATTGCACTTTGTGTCAACCCATAGTGCTGTATTTTAGTGTTTGTTTGGAGCTGCTGCTTCTTGTACACACACTTGCACATGTTTTGTATGTTAGTAGCTGCATAACCAGAGGTATTAAGTAATATTATTCTTTACCCACAGTCGGCCTTATGTAACCATTATGAAACTGTTGAGATGAAAAATCAATTTAGCTGCTAGTTTGTCTGTGGATGAGAAATGATAATGACAGCCCAGGAGCCCTTGCCTCAGTCTGTCCTCCTTTTCTACTTGCAGTGCTTCCTCCTTTCCTCAAACCTGTCACCTCCTTTGCCTAGTTTTTGTTTTTCTCGATCTCTTTTTGAATTGGTTCTCATCCACTGCTGTGTGCTTAATTTATCCACAACCCTCTGTTCAACCATCCCTATCTTACCATGCAGAATGTGTATGTGAATATCAACCGCATCATGTCAGTTGGGAACCGGCTGCTGGAGTCAGGTCACTACGCCTCCCAGCAGATCAAGCAGATCTCAGGCCAGTTGGAGCAGGAGTGGAAGGCCTTCGCCGCAGCACTGGATGAACGTAGCACGCTGCTGGAGATGTCAGCCAGCTTTCACCAGAAATGTGACCAGGTGAGTCAGACACAAATATGCTGACATAGATGCAAGGCTGCAACTGGAGAATACTTAAATTATTAATTAATCTTATCAATACTTTAAGTAATCCATTCATAAAATCTATAAAATGTCAGAATATAGTGAAAATTCCCCCAACATATGTGCCCATAGTGCCCAAGGTGATGTGTTCAAATTGCTTGTTTTGTTTAAACTGCTTTTCTAAATTGAACAATATTCACTTTGATATCATATAAAACAAAAAAAAACTGTGGGAAATCTTGATATTTAAGAGCCTGAAACAAGCAGTTTTTTGGTATTTTACCTTTAAAAATGACAATGGAACAATGGAATGATAATCCGATATTGTTGGTTGATTCTCTGTCAATCATTTTGACTCTTCCAGTGTTTAGTTTACAATGTCTTCAGGTTTTCAAGAATAGCATAAAAAATAATGAAGCATTTCTAGCTCTGAAGATTTGACAAAAACCTTACTCTGAAGTCAGTGATACCGAACTACAAAGACCAAATTTGATGTAGTATATCTAGAGGCACTTCTGTGTCCGTTTTTAATTATTAATCATAGTAAAACTTTTAACAAAAGTCAAATTCATACAACGGTTTCAGAACAGAAATGGCTGATTTTTCATTATTGTGTTGTCAATATATCACTGAACTACTGGGAAAACTACTTTTTTTGGTATCTGCTCTTAAATATACATCCTGTAGTTTTGTTTGGTAATTAAACAAAACTCATGTACAGTAACTCTTATAATTGGTTGATGTTGAAGAAATAGTTCAGTGTTTTGGGACACTTTCATTTTCTTGATAAACATTAGATGAGACCACTGATAGCAATTTCATGTCTGTATGCTAAATATGAAGCCAATTAGCTTAGCTTAGCACACAGACTGGAAATTGTGGGAAGCACCTAGCCTGGCTCTGTTCAGTAGTAACAAAATCTGACTATTAAAACCTCCAATCTCACCACATTACACATATAATAATTATATAGTATTATGTGTCGAGGTGTTGACCTTGACCATTCCAATGGGCGCACATGTGCACACTTTCAGGATTTTAAAATACCCATTTGGCTTCATTAAATCTATAAATCCTAACAAATGTATTCCAATAACATATTTACATAAGTATATGCAGTATACCATTTCTTTACCATTTTTTCTGTCTGTGTTGGAATGATTCATGGCCTGAAAAAGCACACAGGCAGAATCCCAACTGGGGAATATGGGTGGTACAACTTTTCCAATCTGGAATATTGTCGTCATCAGATCAGCCTTTCATGATTGTAAGCAGAAATAGGAACTTTTTTTTTCCAGAGGTTTCACCCCAACCTTTTTTCCTCTGACCATGCAGAGCAGCTCATTTAGAGTTTTTGTGCTACTCATGTATCTTATTCCAGTTGTCATAGTAGAGAGATTTAAAAAGCAACAACGAGATGGCCTAACCCTAACCCCCTCTTAATTTCTTTAAATAATATTTCATTGACCCCATCTCTGTGACTGTTTTGTTTTCCTCCCTTCCCACCAGGGGCATACTCATTTTTAAGAAGTCACTACAGGCCAATGAATTTCAATTCAATTCAGTTCAATTCAAACTTATTTGTATAGCACCAAATCACAATATCTCAGGGGACTTTACAAAGTAAGGTCTAGACCTTACTATTATCACTATTATTATAGAGGAAACCCCAACAAATCCCTCTTGAGCAAGAACTTGGTGATAGTGTGGAGGAAAAACTCCCTTTAACGGAAGAAACCTCCGACAGACCCCGGCTCTTGGTGGGCGGCCTTCTGCCTCGACCGGTTGGGGTGAGTGGATAGAGGAGAGACAAAAGAAATAAAAGCAACAAGACAAAACAAACAACAACAAATACTGAGCAGGTTGATGTGGCTAAAGTCGGGCAGGTGTGACTGCTCGTCAGCAACGTAGAGCTCGAGAGCCAGGGCAACCTGCAGAAAGGTACAGGAACACACTACAGGAGAGAGGACACACACAGTTAGTGATGCTGACATTAATGAACAGCTCATTCAGCCATGGATAATTCTTCTGAAAAAAAATCTTGAAGCTCATAACCATTCACAAAGACATTTATTCATATTTAAGCTCAGTAATAGTAAAGAAAATGTCCCTCAGGTGATGTGTATGTCAGACTAACATGTAGCTCCTAGGAAGAGCACAAGAATGTATCCAGCTCGTGCCATTTCTCATGTGAAACGCTTTGTATTTAACATGCAGTTTGCTTACATTTGTTTCTTTTCCTGCAGTACATGAGTAACGTGGAATCGTGGTGTAAGGCATGTGGTGAAGTGGATTTGCCCTCTGAGCTGCAAGACCTTGAAGATGCTATCCACCATCACCAAGGCCTGTACGAACACATCACAGCTGCCTACTCTGAGGTAACATTACACTTGTGGAAATGTGCAAAAAAGTCAACATATCCCTAGAGGCAGTAATGCCTGAAAATTAATGTCAACATAATTAAAACATGGACGGTTATGGTTTAGTTTGCAGCAATGCCATTAGTTGCTGCCTTAAAAATATCAGTAGTGTTTGTTTTCCTTTTGTCTGTTCAGTTTGCTTGCTGTTTGTACTTGGATGATGTTTATATTTACAGATCAAGTCAAATACTCAATGATAGCTTTGCACATTTGTGTAATAGCTGAGAGTAGAGAATACAATCAATTTCCTACCCTTAGGTAAGCCAAGATGGCAAAGCCTTGTTGGACAAGCTGCAGCGCCCTTTGACCCCGGGCAGCACCGATTCACTCACAGCATCAGCAAACTACTCCAAGGCAGTGCATCATGTTCTGGACATTATCCACGAGGTGCTACATCATCAGAGACAGCTGGAAAACATCTGGCAGCACCGCAAAGTGCGTCTGCACCAGCGTCTGCAGCTGTGCGTCTTTCAACAGGATGTCCAACAGGTACACACGCACATACATGCTTTTGTTTATATGCATACACCTGTTTATTCCAAGTCATGGTAATCCAAGGACCAAACTTAATTTCCAGTTTTTTTCAGTATAACACAATATGGGTAGACAATAATTTCATAACTCACAAGTCGCCTACTGCTTGTATTTTTAATAGGGTGTTAGAGATCAGCAGCAGCCATGCTCCTGTCAAAATGTCTTGAGGGCGTAGCAAGAAGCTTGTGTGTTCGCTCATCATGAGTTTCTGCAACAAAGAACATTGGACAAATGCCTGAAATATGAATGTTGTCTGTTGAAGAAAGGCTTGAAAACAGCTATAAGACATGCTCTCGTCAACTGCTCA
>NW_018128113.1:125971-141030 GCF_001952655.1 Monopterus albus | reverse complement strand
CTGTTGCTATGGCAACTGAATTGGGTCATATGTCCAGGCAGATGCCGTTCATTAATGCATCCATTAACACTATGAAGGACAAAGTGCAGGGAGAGGAGTGTGAAAAGAAAAGCTCAGTGCAAGGTCTCATACAATACGGATCATTATTTTGGTCATCCCTCTTCTTATGCACTCTTTTGATTATCAGCAACACTTGTGGCTCCACTACCACCTTAGAGCGCCCCCTTGTGGATACCTATTTCCTAATGTTGTATATTGCTGTATATTATTAAGACTGTGACAGCACCCCAGTAAGTTAACTCTTTATCCTTACATTGGTGTCACTGGTTTATTTTTACATGGAGTATAAACAGTTAACTTATAGAAGTGCTGCTGTACTCTTCATTACTCAGTATATAGTTTTTTTTATATAATTCAGCACCCAGTTATACAAACTGGATTGAACATGTTTTTCTATTTCCATCTACTAAATTGCTCACCATGTGTCTCACTGCACAGGTGCTGGACTGGATAGAGAACCATGGCGAGGCCTTCCTCAGCAAACACACAGGTGTGGGGAAGTCCCTCCACCGAGCCCGAGCTCTGCAGAAACGGCATGAAGACTTTGAGGAAGTGGCACAGGTATGTTTATTTTATTTCTCTTTCTGTCACTGTGTTAGTGTCAAGCCAGTGTATCACTTGTAATGTTTTTTTTTGATTGGCAGACACAACAGATATGGTGGGATTATTATATCATTATCATCAGAACAGCTGCTAATCTCACTTTATTACGTAGCTTATTGAAAACGTATTTATTCACACAGGATTTTGATTTCAGTGCAGTCTGAGGCATGTCGATTTCTTTTGATGATGATGTAAAGTGCTATATAAA
Source organism: Monopterus albus (assembly GCF_001952655.1). Lineage (NCBI taxonomy): Eukaryota > Metazoa > Chordata > Actinopteri > Synbranchiformes > Synbranchidae > Monopterus > Monopterus albus. The sequence continues at coordinate 140,159 of NW_018128113.1, read as the reverse complement.
GAACTTTTGATTAGGTTTTTTTTATATCTTATTTTCTTGTTTGTATATTTTTGTGCAACACTTTAACAGTTTGTTTAGAAAAGTGCTATGTAATTTGGTGTGCTTTGCTTTGCTTTGTCACACCACATAAAGAGGGGCGCGGCGGTCAGCGCTGTTGCCTCACAGCAAGATGGTTCCGGGTTTGAGCCTGGGCCAACCCAGGGCCTTTCTGTGCGGAGTTTGCATGTTCTCCCTGGTCCTGTGTGGGTTCTCTCTGGGTACTCCAGCTTCTTCTCACCGTCCAAAAGCATGCAGCTTAGGATGATTGGCGACTCTAATTTGTCCGTAGGACTGAGTGTGGGTGTGTGTGGGTGTCTGTCTCCAACATGAGATAGCTATTGATGACTGACTCAGTGATATTCCACTTTAATATTTTTATTGTTTCTGTAGTATCTTCTTTATCTCGCCTTCACCCATGCTATCGTCATTTCCTCTCACTGTTTCTGCTGTCACTGACCCACTCGGTGTACACTGATCAGCCATAACATTAACACCACCTGCCTGATACTGTGTACGTTGGAGTCAGTGCGACAGTTGATTGGTGCTCATGTCACTCTACAGCTCATTGTGCATCTTCTGTCAGTCTGTTTGCTTCCATAGTTTTACTGTCACGAAGAGCACAACTATCAACTATTCAGTGAAAAGCTTATGTAAATGGAGTGAAGACTGGTCGTGAGGACAAATTAGAGATGATTTTTTTGACAAATTCCACAGGTGTGATATCACCACTGTAGTCACTGAATGTTTCTCTTCATATTGACCAATGTATAGTATTTCTCATTTTCACCCATTTAAAAAAATATTCAAATATAATAGAATCTTTTGAAAAGGATGAATGAAATGTAAAAGTTTATTCTACAGTAGATCATCAGTGAACCTTGGGCGTCCATGACCCTGTCGTTGGTTCACTTTCTGTCCTTCCTTAGACACTGTTGGTAGGTACTAACCACTGCAGACCGTGAAGACCCAACAAGACCTGCAGTGTGGGAGATGTTCTGACCCAGTCATCCATTTGTTTTTATCCTTGCACTCAATATTCATTTCTGCACAAATTTGCATGTAATTTTTCATATTTTTTAATACTTTTTTATACTTTGTATTTTAGTCATACACTTTTATGCATTTATTTATTTTGGTGTGCTGTGATTTTGGTAATTTCTGAATTTCCCTCAGAATTAATAAAGTATCTATCTCTTTCTCTAGACATCACAGTTTGGTCCTTGTCAAAGTCATTCACATCTTTATACTTGCCTGTTTTTCCTGCTTCTGACACATCAACTTTGAGGACTGAATGTTCACTTGCTGCCTAATGTATCCCACACACTGACAGGCGACATTGCAGCAAGAGTCATAATGTTATGGCTGATCAGTGTGTATGTCTTCTGCATATCTCATTTTGAATTGTCTCCCTGCCTCTTCTCTGTCCAAACACCCAAATATATTTTGGTTGCATTACATTGTCTTCCTGGGTTAATCCATCTCTCTCTGTAGAATACCTACACCAATGCAGACAAGCTGCTGGAGGCAGCCGAACAGCTGGCCCAGACGGGAGAGTGCGATCCAGAGGAGATCTACCAGGCTGCCCACCAGCTCGAAGACAGAATCCAAGACTTTGTTCGCCGTGTGGAGCAGCGCAAAGTCCTGCTGGACATGTCTGTCGCCTTCCACACACACGTCAAAGAGGTAGGCAGGGGAGATGATGTAATGCTGAAGAGGATGGTGGGCTGAGTGTTGGTGTGGATGAGAGCTTTCACAGTGCTCTCTGAGCAAGAGGGGAATAAATCACAGGTACATTGGAATAAGTGTGTATTGTTTTGCTTTTAGCCACTTAGTCACAGGCAGAGACATTTTTTAAACCTGAGTACATTTTTCTCCAGTTTCCAAATTATAGTTTTAAATTGAGACAATTTGGGATAGATTTTAGACCAGGGGTGGCCAGTTCCAGTCCTTTAGTGCCGCTGTCCTGCTTGTTTTCCAACTATCCCTGCCTGGCCTGCTGCTGATTACCTGGCTCAGGAGTGTTCAGCCAGTCAGAAGGCCCTTGAGGACTGGAATTGGCCACCCCTGTTTTAGTATGAAGATTTGATTTAGGTAAAGGTTTTTAATGTGACCATAAAATTACTAGAAAGATTCAGAACTGATGGAAGTCAGAGCGCCATCATTAAATCGCTTTTGTAGCGGCAAAAAGTGAGATCACATTTGTGTTAAAAGTTTGCATGTTAAAATGGTATAAACTCAGATACACAGCATCTGTGCATGTATATTATGCGTGTATTCTGCTCAGAGGTTTGAGAGGCGCAGGTTAGTGTGAGCCTCATTGCCAGCTCATTAGCATAGGAGCTGTCTGTGCCGTAATTCAATTGAATTACATTGCAAAACACGTCCAGCTTCATACTAATAAACGTCTTTACCTGACACCCCTCCTCTCGTAGCTCTGGACCTGGCTCGAAGAGCTACAGAAGGAGCTGCTGGATGACGTTTACGCCGAGTCAGTGGAGGCTGTGCAGGATCTGATCAAGCGCTTTGGCCAGCAGCAGCAAACCACACTACAGGTCACCGTCAACGTCATCAAGGAGGGAGAGGACCTCATTCAGCAGCTCAGGTAGAGATGAACAGACCTGACTACAACTGAAAACAGAGTTGAGCGTTAAAAACAAGCAAACAGTGCACATGTTGTGCCCCACAAAAGTAATAAAATGGCCCTCTGAGAAAATGATTAACAAAACCTAATAAATAAATAAATTAAAATATAGGTCTACTTAACATAATTATCACTTAGTTTTTCTCCCACTGAAGATGATTGAGTAGATCTTTGGCATAGATTTGGAATTTAGATGTGTATAAATGTGTAAACAGTGAAGAGAGCTAAATATGTGCAATGGAATGGTCTGTTGGTGTAATTGCGACCATAATGAGATGCATGAAAACCAACAAAGAAAGCTGAGAGGATGGAAGGAGGTGGATTCAATTGACCCTCATTTTCAAACTCTATTTTTATACAGAGGATGTTCTAGTCCCTCTTCTTTCTTGCTCTTCATCCACCCCCTTTTTTCTGTCTCTCTCTCTCTCTCTCTCTCTCTCCCCCCATCTCTCTCCAGGGTATTGGCTCCACAGTGAATTCTTACATAAGTCTGCTTTCTGAAGCGCATGTCTGATTCTGTGGCAGCCTCCCCAGGGTGCAGCTGTAACTGTACACACCTTTTGCTTGAGTGTGTGCAAGAGAGACTGTACTGTTTGTTAGGGATGCACCAATACCACGTTTTTCAGGCCTAGTGCGACTATTTACTGATACTGAGTGCTTAGTGATGCAATGTTTGTACTATAAAATACTACAATTACCATAAAAGTGCATTGACTTTACAAGCAATTTTTAATTTTATGATATTTACTTTTTGATAGTGGTTAAATGGAATATCTTATGTAACAGGAGGCTGTGCAAAGTACCTGAAAACTTTCTGTGATAACAAACAGCACTGCCACCATTCCTACTGAATAACATGTAACTGACTGAATGTCTGTAGCCTTCTACCCAGCATCCTGTAATACTGTAAGACTGTGACCAGAATGTCACAGTTTAATAATGGATAAAGTTGGTTGGAATTCAAATTCATTGATATCATGAATCTCCAAGAGCAATCATCTAGACACAACAGGTAATACTTCTGATATTAAAAGAACAGGTGGAATTATTGGTAAATATAAGTAGTAAAAATGATATGAAATGGTGTGGATCTTTTTTTGGAAAGCATGTGGTCTAACGTGTGATTTTTGCTTATATTTTTTAGCACCAGTCCAAATTAGGGGTTGAAACAAAGTAGTCTGGATAAGACCAGTGATTTTTTTTTTCTCCAATTTTGTTGGGGGGGGAATTTTAGGCACAGTTCATACAGAGACTAACCAACAATGAATTTCATGTTCTCACCATAATGTCTATGAGTTCAGAACCAGGTTTAGCTTGTTTGTATGTGCTGAAAACTCTTAAAAACAAACTACTAGACCAAGTGTCACATGTATTCCTCATGATATACGCAGGGTACTTCTTAGGTAAAATAGCCATTACTCTTTTGCAGTCTCTGAAGTAAGAAAGCGTGAACTAGCTTCTCACTTTGATAGCACAATACCAAAAAGCAGAAAATCACTACCTATCTTTGTAAGTAACTCAGTTCTAAAGAAAATTCCATGCAGATATGTTAGATAACACTTTAAAAATGCATGCTCAAAGTGATAAACAAATTGCATCAACTCTGGATCAGTGGAAGCAAAGGTTTAAACATGTAAATAGTATGGCGAATTTAAGTTGACACTGAAAAATGGGCCTCTCTGATAATGTACTTCTTAAATTCAAAGTATAGGTCAATACTAAAACAAGCTGGGTTTATGATCATTTTAAAGTGTGTCAGATACGGCTTGTTTTGGGACAAGAGCTGTGTAAACATACAGTATGCTGCCACACTGTCCAAGAGTATGTAAGGGCACAGTATAGTTTTTGTTTTTTAAATTACTTCTCAATTAAATGTAATTAATTACCACTAATATTTTATACAAGGTTTCTATTAACACATTATTAATTTGGAACTTTACGCATGGATGTTATTTCCATCTTTAGCCTAAAAAAGCCTTGTAATAGAGCTGAATTTTCAACAATGTGTGGGACTTGAGTCAAGGACAGTTTATTTTCTCAATAAAGGTTCAAATGAAAAATGAATGAAAAACCCAAGAGAAATCATAACTTAAAAATCTTGCTACAGGTGAAACTTTAAACCTAACCGAACCTTGCTCACTTTCTTCAAGCAGATTTTCATTGGTTTAAATGAAATTATCTTTATCACCCTTTTTATAATCTCCTGGTTTTCTGTATATTACACGAAAGAAAAACACTGCAGGCTGTGCTATGTAGCAGTTTTAAGAGCAGCCTGAGTCCACTTGGCAGCATGCCCAACATTATCTCTATTGCTGTTTTAAAAGTACACAACACGGCCTCTCACAGCATATTGCTTAATTGTGCTTTTGCGTTCCAGGGACTCGGCCATCTCCAGCAACAAGACACCCCACAATAGCTCCATCAACCACATCGAGAGTGTCCTGCAGCAGCTGGATGAGGCTCAGGCCCAGATGGAGGAGCTCTTCCAAGAGAGGAAGATCAAACTGGATCTCTTCCTGCAGCTCCGCATCTTCGAGAGGGATGCTATTGATGTGAGTCTGCTTGGGAGGAGGGGTGTGTGTCAGTGTAGTGTGTACAGTGTGAGTATGTGTTTGAGTGACAGGATAAGGTGTAAAGAAAAAATACATGTCTGTAAGGTCAAATTGCCTTCACAGGAAAAAGCTAAGTATCAGACTGTTTTGATATCAGGTGATACTGTATCAGCTTGTCGTGAAATGCATCTCCGCATGCATCTTGTCCCTTATTGCTACATCCTTCAAGTTTAGCAGTCATTCCATAAATTTCTCACCCAATGAAGGTTTTGGGACTTTGTAGAGATACTAAGATAGGCATTATTTAAAAAAAACAAAACACTTCTGTTTCATTACAGCACTCTCTTACTAAATAGGCAACCTGTGCGTGACCTCTGAAAACTGGAATCTTATTGTTTTTCCTCAGATAATCTCTGACCTGGAGTCCTGGAGCGAGGAGCTTACAGGCCAAATTAATGATTTTGACACAGAGGATCTGACGCTGGCTGAGCAGAGGCTGCAGCACCACGCTGACAAGGCCCTGACCATGAACAACCTCACCTTTGATGTCATCCACCAGGGACAGGAGCTGCTGCAGTACGTCAACGAAGTCCAGGCCTCTGGTGAGTGCACTCCCATCCATGACTTTTTTCTTTTTTAAAGCCAGACTATTCGTGTCTCTAGTTAGATAATGTTGTTGCCATCTTCATTGTAAATAACCGTTTTAATTCACTATCAGATGTTTGTATTTTTCCAGTTTTGCATTGGTCACATGATAGAACATCATCAATACGCCCACTAGCTCTGTGTGAATACTCCAGAGCATACATTGCTGTATTCTCTGGCTCACTTGGACAATACATGGACTTTGTACTAGGAACATGGCAGGATAAAGTCCGCTTAAGGTCTGGGTCAACTGACTCAGATGTTTGCATTTTCACATACAGCTCCTCTGGATAATGTCTTGAGAATTTCAGGGTTCCAGTGCATGTCTGAAAAGGGGCTTTAGTCTCTATCAGAAAAATCCCATTGAGATTGAAAATGTTTTCTGCAACTGTGTCAAGTGGCAAGTTTAAAGAAAAAAAAAAAACAATTCATTTTTCTGTGCTGTTCTGCATCTGCCCACTTGTGATACTGTTACAAGAATCTCTTACATCTCAAGTGCTGTAAAGTAGAAGTGAAGCGATGTTTGACTGTCACCCTTTTGCCACATCAGTCATCATCCAGCTGAGGGTTCAAACAGGATACAGTTGCTGCATAGATTTCTGAGTTGGCTACATTTGCTTAATATTGATAGTGCGTAGGTGTCACGGGTCAGATTCGGTTGGTGTTTGTGATGAGAGGTACCCACACACTAACCATAATAACTTACCTCTGATCTCACATGCTAATAGGTGCTCTCTAAAACTGCACAAAGAACTTTCTACTGGAGATCCGTGTATTTGGAGCATTCTGATCATATAATTCACAGGGTGTTTTTATTTATTAATGTGATCTTGTGTCCTTAAATCCAGGTGTGGAGCTGCTGTGTGACCGGGATGTTGACATGGCCACAAGAGTTCAGGACCTCCTGGAGTTCCTCCATGAAAAGCAGCAAGAGCTGGACTTGGCAGCTGAGCAGCATCGCAGGCACTTGGAACAGTGTGTCCAGCTGAGACACCTGCAGGCTGAAGTCAAACAGGTAAGACACTTAGTAAAATAAATAGAAACAAGGGACCATCTGTGTATAATTGCAAGTTCTTTAAAAAAAAAAAGGTTAAATCATTTGATCACAGCTTTCTCTGTGCGGTTTTTATTTGTTTGTTTTTTCCAGGTTCTGGGTTGGATTCGTAATGGCGAGTCAATGCTTAATGCAGGTCTAATCACAGCTAGCTCCCTGCAGGAAGCTGAACAACTGCAGAGAGAACATGAACAGTTTCAACATGCCATTGAGGTAAGACCGTGTTTGTATTCCCTATGTTTCCTCCATTATGGTCTCTGTCCAAAGCTATTTAGTTAATTGCTTATTATTTGTTCATTCTAACCCTATCCTTTCTCTTGCCTCTGCAGAAGACCCATCAGAGTGCCCTCCAAGTTCAGCAGAAGGCAGAGGCTCTGCTCCAGGCCAACCATTATGACATGGATCTGATCAGAGACTGTGCAGAGAATGTGGCCTCCCACTGGCAGCAGCTCATGCTGAAAATGGAAGACAGGCTCAAGTTGGTCAACGCCTCCGTGGCCTTCTATAAGACCTCTGAACAGGTAGGAGACCATTCAGTTTAACTGGTTCTGTGTCCCAAAACATTTAGTGTATTCTGCACCAGTGGTGGAAAGTAACTAAGTACATTTACTCAAGTACTATACCTAAGTGCAGTTATGAGGTATCTGTACTTTTTATTTTGTGCTACTTCATACCTTGACTTCACTAGATTTCAGAGACAAATATTGTATGTTTTATTGCACGACATTTATTTTATAACTTTAGTCACTAGTTACTTTTCAGAATCAGGTTAACTAAAAAAATACAGCATATTCCTAAGACTATTGATCTCCAGTAGAAAATTCACAAGCTACCCACCAGTAATTCAAATTATAAGTATATCAGCTACATTAAACGCGATGAACACAATAATGCTTCAGTAATTATAATTCACTAATATGATATACATTAATGTGAAATGAGTACTTTTATTTTTAGTACTTTAATAGTTTTTTTTTTTACATTGTGGTATTGCCACTTTTACTTAAGTAAGGGATCTGAGTACTTCTTCCACCACTGTTCCACACACAACTGACTGAATGCGTTTGTCTGCACAGGTGTGCAGTGTGCTGGAGAGCCTGGAGCAGGAATACAAGAGAGAGGAGGACTGGTGCGGAGGAGCTGACAAACTGGGACCCAATTGTGAAACGGACCATGTCACACCCATGATCAGTAAGCACCTGGAGCAAAAGGAGGCTTTCCTCAAGGTAACACAAACACAAACAAATCAGACTCAAATGGAAAGAAAGGTTCAAATTACATGTCTGAACTCAGTGTATGTTAATCTTTCAATCAGGCATGCACTCTGGCCAGAAGAAATGCAGACGTCTTCCTCAAGTACATGCACAGGAACAGCGTTAACATGCCAGGGATGCTGAGCCATGTCAAAGCACCAGAACAGCAGGTTAAAAGTGAGTATCAGAAAATGCATTAAACATTACCTATGATGGTGGTAGTTTATTTAACAAGTGCTGTGGTGGAGTATGTCTAACAGAAAAGGTTGGGAACAACCCTGATCTAGAGAATTTCAGGAGCTGTAAAATATCCTGCTCAAGTAGAGCTGCAGTGAAGGGATTGATATTGGTGCATATGATATTATGACGATATATGATAAAGAAATGCATATGAATGGGAAAAAGTTAAAGGAAGGAATGTTTTGTACTTCATAAATTCACCTTAATAAAATCGCATACGTTTTACATTATTAAATTATTAAGCAACCACTTTTGTAACATTCATGGAGACAATACAAAATTTGCCCTATGTACTAACTCTATGACATAAACCTGTAACATATTTAAGTAAATTGCTGTCTTCATTAAAGAGCAGGTCATTCATTTAATTAAGGTAATTACAAACCCGGCTTCTCATGTCCGAGTTGTCTGGGTGTATTAGGTGTTTTCTCTGTTTCTTTTGCGTTCAGACATCCTCAATGAGCTGCTCCAGAGAGAGAATCGTGTTCTCCATTTCTGGACCATGAGGAAACGACGGCTAGACCAGTGTCAGCAGTATGTGGTGTTTGAACGCAGTGCCAAACAGGTACTTGAGAATTTAGGGAAAAATATATATTTTAGTGAAAACACTTGAATAGCTGAGGTAATATAGCAACATACTCATGTTCATCCACTGCTCTCTGTTGTCCTGTATTCTTACAGCACTTGTATCTTGTGTGTTTGATGTGTTCAGGCTCTGGAGTGGATTCATGACACAGGGGAGTTTTACCTGTCCACACACACCTCCACCGGGTCAAGTATCCACCACACACAGGAACTCATGAAGGAGCATGAGGACTTCCACATCACAGCCAAGGTTGGCCTCACACGCAGAAACATGTCTTTTTTGGTGTGTGTGTGTATGACATGCTCTCATCCTCTCCTTCAGCAAACCAAGGAGCGTGTGAAGCTGCTGATCCAGCTGGCTGATGGCTTCTGTGAGAAAGGCCACAGTCACGCTGGGGAGATCAAAAAATGGGTGACAGCTGTGGACAAACGCTATCGAGACTTTTCCCTGCGCATGGACAAGTACCGCTGCAGCCTGGAGAAAGCCTTGGGCATCTCCTCAGACTCTAACAAGGCAGTAAGTAGCCATGTGTTGTGGCAGGAGATTACAGGTGTAGAAAATCGAATAAGTTGCATTGCCACTTTCTTGGCCTGTCTCTTTGAATCATTTAATCTTTCGTGTTGTCTTCTGTGTCAGAGTAAAGATCTCCAGTTGGACATCATCCCAGCCACAGCTCCAGGGTCTGAGGTCAAGCTCAGGGATGCCGCCCATGAGCTAAATGAGGAGAAGCGCAAGTCTGCACGCAGAAAGGAGTATGTCGCCATTTTATGATTATGCCACTTTTTTTAAAAGATCTGCCAGTGTCCTTGTCAACAGCAGTGATAACAATTAACCCCTAAAAGACTAAATTCAGTGTAATTGTACATACATAGTAGATATGTGATCTAAATGTTTTACACATACCAGGTCCCTTTTTGTGTTTTGTTTGCTGTGTCAGCACGTAAACTGCAGACACAAGAGACTGGCTGGTTCATGACAAAGTTTTATGGCCTGTAACTCTTTCATTATTTATTGAAGGAGACCAGTCGAAAGGGAACTATTGGCATGGTGATTGATCATTGTGTGGATGAGGACAGTATGACAGTTGCTAATTTTGTATATCGTGTGTGTGTGTGTGTGTGTGTTTAGGTTCATCATGGCAGAGCTGATTCAGACAGAAAAAACCTACGTGCGAGACTTGCGGGAGTGCATGGATGTGAGTTCAACTTCACAACCCACCACTATTAAACTGTTACATGCCAGAGTTGTGCCACAACTTTTGACACAAAATGTGAAAATGTATCAGAACCCTGTTGAAGAGCCTGGTTTTGCTTTTTATCTTGTTCATGTAGACCTACCTGTGGGAGATGACTAGTGGAGTGGAGGAGATTCCTCCAGGCATCATAAACAAGGAGCACATCATCTTTGGAAACATGCAGGACCTCTATGAATTCCACCATAAGTAAGACACACATTTTAGGACTTGTGTCATTCTGTGATGTATGTCAAATTAGGGCTGGGTGATTAATCGAATTTTATTTTTAATTACAATTTTGGCTTCCAACAATTATGAATACAGAATAATTGAGATAAAAGGATTATTATGCTGCTCTCTATTTCGCAATGGTGCACTCGTTTTGGCCTTTGTTCTAAATCCAGCCCACTCCTTCAGCGCTCTACAGTGTGAGCATATTTTGCTCACAAGTGAAACGTTACTCAGGATGACAACGCGTAAGCTCGTTACTGTACATGTAATAAAACCTATGTGAGTAAGAAGTCAAGTAATCTGGCAGAAGATATAAGCATAATTATAAACTTTATTGCCACGTATTGTCAGAAATACAAGGAATCTGACTCCAACCCAATGGCCCCCAATGTGCACAACAATATAAAATCCACAAGTAAAAAAGTGAAAAGCCAGAAGACAAAAATGTACACATACATATATACAAGTTAAAACAGAGATACTAAATTTCCATCAGTATGTTGTTGCACAGCGGTGTTTACTGCATCATGCCATTCCCTTAAATATAAAATAACTGTTCATATGTGAGATGGCCCGGCGGAAGAAGCTGTCTCCGTGTCTAGGTGTTTTGGCTTGATGTGTAGCGCCTTCCAGAGGGGAGGAGTTCAAACAGACTGTCCAGGATGTGAGGGGTCTGCTAAATGAGCATAAACTTGTAGACAATTTGATAATTTCAGCTTTGCCACCAGCTTGTGTTTGTTAAACAGTACGATACACTTTCTTTGCTCAACGTTGAACTTTATTTTCCACCGCCATCTTCACCACAACACATGCGCACTCCCGCTCACCGACCTCCCGGTGTTTTCACAATAAAAGCCTAAACAGAATACTGTACTCATAAACATTTACATATAAACATGTACATGAACACATCTTAATGTATGGAACTTAACAGTGTTAACCATAGCATGCTTGTTAAGCTGATAGCTAATTGTTAGGAACAGGCTAAATGTTAAACGAGAGGGGGAGAGATGGCTGTGCCCTGGTCAGTCCAGCAGACTGAGCAGTTCTTTAGGTTATTACAAGCAGTACTGTTAACCTGAAGTAGCCAAGTTTTATAAGTGAAATAAATTTAGGGTATTAAGTAATTTCACTTGAAATGTCAATGACAGTGAGGCAGATGAAGCGCTTTGTTTTTCAGATGAATCATGTTTAAAGATCCAGAAAACCTATGGTTAAAAGTCAGGTATTTTTTTGAAGTTCAACAATGTGATGTTTCGAAAGTCAATGAGTAATCATGTTAAAAGAATCGCGATCTCATTATTAACCAAAATAATCATCATTATGGCTCTTGCCATAATAGTGCAGCCCTGTGTCGAATCAAATTTTAAACTGAGCTTGGAAGCAAAATATCGCAGGGTCCAAGACCACAGATGTGAATCAAACTCGGATTAAAATACAATCAAATATTAAAACAAAGTTTAGTATCTTCAGTAGCTATATTACATTTTCCTCTGTAGTGAAGGTTTATACAGAGTTGATGTTTTAATTTTTCATTTAAAATCGCACTTCATTAAGCTCTAAGAGCCTTTGCTGAGTCTCAGATTTTGATCCCTCATTCTTTGTCTTTGTAGCATCTTTCTCAAAGAGTTGGAGAAATATGAGCAGCTACCAGAAGATGTTGGGCATTGCTTTGTCACATGGGTATGTGTCATTTGTTCACCAGCATTTGCTGAGTGTGCAAAACCTGCCATCCATTTAAAATATCCTGTATCTTGTGTTGTATCAAAGGACATTTAGAGTTATAAGTTTATTAATGTTTCTGGAGTTAAGCAAATATTTTACTTATTAAGCTCACAGATAGAAGAATTTATGTATTTATTGCTTTTAAGTTAATAAAACATGTTAAATTTTTGGATTATTATCAACACTTGTCATTTTTCAGGATATAATAATTTATAATAATTTCTCTCTTCTTCTAGGCTGATAAGTTCCAGATGTACGTGAACTACTGTAAGAACAAACCAGACTCCACCCAGCTCATCTTAGAACATGCTGGTAACTACTTTGATGTGAGTATTGCCTGTGGTTGCTGAAATTGAATTGGATAGTGCTTACCTGTTGCCCGATCACATCACAGTTTTTTTCTGTGTGTATGTGTTAACAGGAAATTCAACAAAGACACCGACTGGCCAACTCCATTTCTTCCTATCTGATCAAACCTGTGCAGAGGATCACTAAGTATCAGCTTCTCCTGAAGGCAAGCCACCATACCAAATATCACTGCTGTGGTGACTTGTCTCCATGGTTTCTTATCATGGTCTCTGTGCATCTGTTTAGGAGCTGCTCACTTGCTGTGAAGAAGGTAAAGGTGAGATCAAGGACGGCCTGGAAGTGATGCTCAGTGTTCCTAAGAAAGCCAACGATGCTATGCACCTCTCTATGCTGGAAGGTGATTAACAAACAGTACTTGTTAGTCATTGATGATGTGATCTTTTACTGTTAGCTGTATTTGTAGAAAGCTTGCCTTCTATCAAATTACAGGTTTTCATAAATCAGACGTGTTTTTTTTTTGTTGTTTTTTTTTAAGTATTTTCATGCCCCTCATTTCTCCAGGTTTTGATGAAAACATTGAGTCCCAGGGTGAGCTTATTCTTCAGGAGTCGTTCCAGGTCTGGGATCCAAAGACTCTGATCCGTAAGGGTCGGGAGCGCCATCTGTTCCTCTTTGAGATGTCTCTTGTCTTCAGTAAGGAGGTCAAGGACTCAAATGGCAGGAGCAAATACATCTACAAGAGCAAACTTTTTGTAAGCAGATGATGATTAAAATCCACATAATGAAGTTTAGATCTTTGTCTTTGCTTAACTACTTCAACTGAATTAAGAGCAATGCATTAAAGAGCCAGTGTTTATAGAAGTTTTTGAAAAATTTGATTGGTAGATGACATTTTTAATGTTCATATCTTTAAATGCAATCGTTTACAAAATACAAGTAGATCCTATTGCCACTACTTGAATCAACAGTCTCAAATCTCAGTTGTCCAAAGTATTTACAAATAGCCATTGTAGTGCAGTGGCAAGGTAAACCTTTTAGAAGACTGCTTGGCTCACTTGTGATATTTTGATGACATCTGCTGGTATTATTCCTCACTTTAACCAGACGTCAGAGTTGGGGGTGACGGAGCATGTTGAAGGAGACCCCTGTAAGTTTGCTCTATGGGTTGGGCGCACTCCGACTTCTGACAACAAGATTGTGCTCAAGGTAAAACACAGTCCTCTCTTTTATTCCTTCTGAAATCTTTAGGGTTTAACCGATATGGGTTTTAAATGGCAGAACCCCAAAGCCACTGGGACTCAAAGCTTTGAAACCCAATAAAGTACCAATGGAAATTTTAAAATTTTAGATTAAAAGTATATACAGTAGGGCAACTAAGTATTTGGTACACCGCCGATTTTTCAAGTTTTCCCACTTACAAAGATCTGTAATTTTCATCATAGGTACACCTCAACTGTGAGAGACAGAATCTACTAAAAAATTCCAGAAAATCACATTATTAGATTTTTAAATAATTTATTTCCATTTTATTGCATGAAATAATTATTTGATAGAATAGAAAAATAGAACTTAATATTTGTTACCGAAACCTTTGTTTACAATTACAGAGGTCAGACGTTTCCTGTAGTTCTTGACCAGGTTTGCACACACTGCAGCAGGGATTTTGGCCCACTCCTCCA
>NW_018128113.1:100157-125122 GCF_001952655.1 Monopterus albus | reverse complement strand
TTCTTGCTGGTTGGTAGGTGATCAAATACTTATTTCATGCAATAAAATGGAAATAAATTATTTAAAAATCTAACAATGTGATTTTCTGGAATTTTTTAGTAGATTCTGTCTCTCACAGTTGAGGTGTACCTACGATGAAGATTACAGAACTGTCCAACTGTCTATTCTCTGTAAGTAGGAAAAACTTGAAAAATCGGCAGTGTATCAAATGCTTATTTGCCTCACTGTATAATAAATATGTAATCAAACAAACATCCAGTTAGTGCATTGGGTATGTTTATGTCGGTCTAACCCAGTTTTCAGTCTGCTCTCTTCATATTCAGCCTTATCCTTCTTTTTTTCCCTTGTACTCTGATGTCTTGTCTGATTGCTTGAGCAGCTTGAAGGTGACACCAAAGCGTTCTGAAGTCACAAACTCTTCTCTGTCTCCCTGATTTCTTTCTTCTTTCTCTCTGTCTTCTGTCTGTCTCTCTCTGCTAGCCTCTGTCCTCTGGTTAGATTCTGCCTTATTCCATCTGTTAACAAACACAGGCGCATTTGTGTATCTGGGGCTGTGTTTTCTGTGGATGTTTGTATCTCTGATTCTCTCTGTAGGCTGACATGCTTCCACCAACGCTGCTGACATTGACTCAACTCCTGAACGCCCACAATGCCCCATCCTGGCTCAAAGCCACTTTATGAAAGTGACAAGTAGCCATTTTTCTGTACCAGACAAATATAAGCTTTTTAATGGCTTGAACGCCACTGGAGGAGTAAGAAATAACTTAGTTCTCTGAGTAATGTTTTCAAGTCCCCCCTTTTTCAAACAACTTGGTGTGTTTTTCTCTTGAATACTGTCATGGATTGAAAGTTGTGTCAGCCTTTGGAACAGCATGAAGCCAACATCCTAACATATTTAATTCTGAGCATTACAATTCTATAATATATGTTGACTACCAAACTAACCACTGAGAAGCAGTCATGTGGTATGTGTATTGTAAAGGAAATGTGTCATAACTAACTACACATGTTCACACCTACACACTATACATTACAGTCTGCTACACCTTTAATTGGCCTTCATTATGTCGTAAAGGCAAATTATCAGTGTTGTATGTTTTTATCATGTCACCCCATTTTATTAGCATAAAAATTGTCATGTACCTCTTCTAAAACCAAACCAATGAAATTCTCTATTTTATATTTTAAATTCAAAGCTAAGTCAGGGATCCAAACATGGAGCAATGGTGAGTACAAACTATCCCACAACACAGCCCTGAACCATTTCTCACAAGTCTGAAACACAAACTCTAAGCATTTCTTATCCTTGCTCTTTTTTAACAGTAGCTTAAGAACACTGTAAATGGGCAAATGCCATAGCTGTGAGACAGAGGGGTTGTGATTCACAACATGAATTAACACTGCCTGTACTTCAGGATGTACTTCTCTAGTTGATAGTGTCAAGGAAGCTGCGTTTGAGTTTATCTGAGGGAACTTTTGTGATTTAGCTGACAAAAAGGTTGAGAATCACTATTCTAGGAGTCCACAGCCGAGTGAGCTCATATCAAATAAAATTCATCTGACAGATTCCTTCAGACGATAAGAGATGACAAGAGGTCAGGCTTGTGTGAAACAGTCAAACAAGAATTCCAACAGAAGTTAATTTCCTGGCAACTGTTGACTTGAATGCTCTCCATCACTGATCAATAATAGGCATCAAGCATTGAGAACAAACAAGACTGGATCAAGCACATCAGGGAGGTGATCCAGGAGCGCACCATTCACCTGAGAGGCGCACTCAAAGAGCCCATTCATATTCCGAAAGCAACTACAGCAAAGCACCACAAGGGACGAAGGTAAACATGACAGCTTCAATTTAAGATGTAATTATTCACCAAAAGGGCAGTTTGATCCCATTGGTCACATTTTATTGATAATGTATGTGTCTGTTAGGGATGGAGAGGACTTGGACAGTCAGGGTGAAGGCAGCAGCCAACCAGACACCATCTCACTTGCATCCCGCACTTCACAGAACACACTGGACAGCGATAAGGTGGGAACAAATGCATGCTGATGTTCCAAAATAATGTCCTAATTGCACACATTCATCAGTTACTGTAGAAGAACACTAAAATCTCTCTAGCTAAGCATGTTTCACATCTGGCATTATTGTTCACCTTTGCCTGTTGTTCTTGGGACAAATATTACATGAAAACCAGCTCTTGATTGTCTCCTCTCTCTCAGCTCTCTGGTGGCTGTGAGCTGACTGTGGTGATACACGACTTCATGGCCAGCAATAGCAACGAGCTGACGGTGCGACGTGGCCAGACAGTGGAGGTTCTGGAGCGTTGTCATGACAAGTCAGACTGGTGCCTGGTCAGGACCACAGACCGCTCCCCTGCCCAGGAGGGCCTGGTGCCCTGCTCCATGCTCTGCATTGCTCATTCTAGATCCTCCATGGAGATGGAGGGCATCTTCAACCACAAGGGTACAGGATGTGGTGTGAATGGTCAGTTTAACAGTGTGTGTCTGTTGGGGAGGAAAGGATATTTGTTCACTGCTAAAGGAATGTTATACACTTGGGTTGAAACAAAAACTCATTAGATACTTTGTAAATGTCTGCATCATGAAGCAGATTTAAACCATAACACTATTTTGACTTTCACAGACACTCTGTCGGTGTGCAGCAATGACTCCATCATACCAGGGTCGTCTGCTACGCTCCAGCCGGGTCACGGCATTGGCTCCCACACATCACCTGGCCCTAAGCGTCCAGGTACCTGTGCCATATTTTTTGTTGTGTCTGTTCTCTGAAAACCCGGTGAAAGTGTACAAAACTCAAAAAAGTAACATCAGAACAATGTGCAAAAGAATCACTTTTGTAATTTTACATTACAAAGGTAATCAAATTTTTCCTATACAAGTTACTTGGAACTGTATTCTGTATGAATATGATTTATGCCAACTATTAAATTAAATGTTGGGGATAAAATCTTACCAAAACTGTATGTTTAGCTAGGTTTTCGTTCCTCTGTTATTTGGCTATGTGGTTTTAAATGATCTTATATACTGCAGTAAGCTGAGGATGACGTTTCTGGTTTATTCCTAGGTAACACTCTGAGGAAGTGGCTGACCAGCCCAGTGCGTCGGCTAAGTAGTGGCAAAGCAGATGGCCATGTGAAGAAACTGGCCCACAAGCACAAGAAGAGCCGCGAGGTGAGGAAGAGTGGAGAAGTGATGGTTGGCTCCCAGAAAGACTCAGACGACAGCGCCGCTACACCTCAGGAAGAGACCATAGAGGAGGTGGGTGGATATACCTCTGACCAGGCTTCTGTGCAGTATTGTGTATTAATCTATACTTTGCTGTCCATGTGTGTTGCAGAGGGTTCGTAACGAGGGCTTGTCAAGTGGCACTTTGTCCAAGTCCAGTTCTTCAGGCATGCAGAGCTGTGGGGAGGAGGAGGGCGAGGAGGGTGCTGACTCAGTACCTCTGCCTCCACCTATGGCCATCCAGCAGCACAGTCTGCTGCAGCCAGAATCACAGGATGACAAGGTGAGGAGAGGGAGGATGTTACAGTGGGGACAGAAGACAGGGGACAGAGAAAAGGGATGGAAGCAGGTGATGAGATGAAGAGGAGAAGCAGGGGAGTGATATATGTTTGGGTCTGGGATACAAACTGTATTCACCTTTGATTTTTAACATTTTTTGCTTCACAGTATTCTTTAAATTTAAATTAGATTGGACACAAGTTATTTCTTCCTTATGGAATTGGGGGGCTAGTCAAATCTAGATGTCATGATATTAGTCTAGGCACTATCAAGGATTTTTGTTCATCTGAATATGGCAACACAGCTATAATATTATATTTTACTGATCCTAAAGGCTGCAGTGCACCTGGTTATTTTCAGTAGTCTAAAAACATTTGTCAGTGAGATGAATTTTCGCTGACTGTAGATGTTTGGCCATCATACCATAATTCCACAGATCAGATTTAATTTGTTTCTCAGAATGCAGTGTAAATAATTACCTTTTAAAGGCTCCAACCACTGTGCCTAATGTTATGTCCTGTTATAAACACTGGGATTTGTTGTTTAAAGTTACAGAATGTGAGATTTAACATAGCCACTATTGCTCAGTCTCTAGAGAACTGCTTTATTTGTACCTTTGTTGAGAACAGTATTATCCCTGGATTTTTAAGTACTTAACATGGGGTGTGAAGTGTTTTCTGTATACTATAGGTGTGTCCTTAAGAAAAAGCCACATATGATCCTACCATCAACTTAAGAAGCTGACTATGGAAGTCAGTAATGAAACAGTACTACATGCTTTGTACAAGAAAATGTGTACAAGGTCGACAGGGTAGATGGCTTTTGCAACATTTATATCAAATGAGTACGACATATTTTTGAGCAACAACAGTAGCTAATGTAAGCACTATCTGTCATCTTAAATTAAATATATATATTTTTTGCAGGCTCTCTTTTGTATCATTGCTGTTATGATTTTTAATTCCTGTTAGTTACATTTTCACTCATGTCAAGTCTGCCACTTTTTACAAAAAGGACATTTCCTGACACAGTTTTAAGTGACTCCTTAGTTTCTGTTATGCATAACATTTTATCTTGGCATGTTGCATCATATTCTCCCCTCTCTTCTAAAGCAGAAAGCAAAGAAACATTTCAGGCAGTCCAAGTCTCCTCCTCGACTTAAGCGAAGACCCCTCTGACACTAATTTCTGTTTCTCTTTTGTTTTGTTTCCTGGTTGTATCGTTTGCTGTTTGCCATGCTGTAGCATTACCTTGATTTCTGTCCTGTCTTTGCTTTGTCTCAGTTTCCATACCTCTCCATCTGAAAAGCCCCATTCTTCCCCCTCTGTCTCTTCCCTTAGTCAGTTCTTCAATTCTCTTTTTCCCGCGCTCTTCAGCTTTAAATGCTCCTTCCTAACTTCTTTTTCTTTGATTTCCATAACAGTTTTCACAGTAGAGTGAAAAGAAATGATGCTTGCAGTTCTTTTTAAAATACACCTCTCTGGCCCATAAAAGTCACTCTTCTCTTAAGCACTCCTGATTTTCTTTACTGTAGTTTTTTCCTCACATCTTTCTTAGTTTCACTTGTTTTGACTTCTGCCCTGTTTCTTCAACACACCGCTGTAATGGAGAGTCACCTGGTAGATGAGCAAGAGCATGCATGAAGGGAAAGTGTAGATGTAAAGCGGATGCATTTAGCTCCTATCTCTAAATAAAAAGTAGTGTGGAGGGTTTTTCTTTTTGTTCCAGTGCACATCAGGAGGCTGTAGTGCCTCAACTTTTATAGTTTTTGAGGAAATTTTGAATTTGCCTTGAGTGGGATAGAAGAACACAGGACTCCATCTTTTTTAACTGCATGTTTATCATTCAAACTCTATGTTGGAAGGAGGTTGGTAAGTGATTAAAACAAGCACAAATAGGAGAGTATGTCAGATTGTCACCTGTGCTGGCATCTGCCCTCCGTAGACATTTTAAAGCGACCCCATGCTGAGGAAAAAATTTAAAAGCCCCCCCTGTTCCCATCACCCCGCCCTCTCACTACTCCCTTCCTCACCTGCCCCTGCCCGCTCGTCCTCATCTCCCTTTTACCCTCTGTGCGTTAACGTCATTACCCATGCGAGTAATTGGCATCTCTAAACGCTGGCGAGGCCAGAAGGGCACACAGCCTCACCCAGAAAACCTAATTGAGGAAAGTCTTGAAGCGCAGCACAGCAAGGGTGAGAGACTCCTAAACTATATATATACATACATACATACATATGCCTCTTTCATTCTCGCTCTATTAGCATATTCTCTTTATTTCAAAGGCTGTTCATCATCACCTGAGAAGGCAACAGAAATATCTACCAGTCAAACATCACTTTATTTCCTCCTCATCACTATTTTTTGACATTTCACTTTTTTCCCCACTTCTTAATTTCATTCACCCATTTTCGGCCCCATGCTTTTACCGTTTCACTGACAGTTTTAAAATTTCATGCACATCTCCTTTTCACTTTCTTTTAACCTTTAGCTGTAAACTCCTAGCACTGGGGTTTCACTAATGGAAGCATCTTTTTTGGATCTCTTTAAATTCCAGCATCGAACATGTAACCAACATTTTCACTAAGTCATCATTCACACAAATAGCTAAAGTAAAACCTTCACTTATAATAAAATTAATAAATAAGATACTAACAAAAGCTAAGCATGAAGTTAATCTTAACCAAAAATTAAGCATGGCATTTAACCATAAATTAATATTAAGCTTTTTTTTTTTTTTGCTATCCATTTGTGGACTATTCTAAGTCATTGTATGTGGGTTCACATTCATGGGTTCAATAAGTCGAATTTTTTTACAGTATTTATTGTTTTAGATATGAAGAAGTTGCTGTTTTAAATGGCAAATGTAGTAGGTCCCTTTAAATGACTTAGGTCATTTCAATGGTTAAGTAAAGCTTTTATTAGTTATAAACTATGGTACGGTTACTCTTTTAATTGCCACTATTTTCTCTGTATGGAGAGTTAGCAGAAAATGTTGTTGGAGTGTATGGCTTACCAGGTTCTTATGCTTGTTCTTTCTCCGTCCTCTCATCTGTCCATTTTTGCACAGACTTCTTCTCGTCTGTCGGTTCGTCCATCCAGTTCAGAGACGCCCAGTGCCGCTGAGCTGGTGAGCGCCATCGAGGAGCTGGTCAAAAGCAAGATGGTAAGAAAACAAGAACACGCTAACCTTTATGTATCATCACATTCTAAGTTTAAGAATGTATTGACATAGTGGTCTTCAGGTGACGTCTTTACAGTTAAAATGTGACATTTTGTTTTAAAAGCTCTTCTATTGAATAGATTTCTTCATAAAATTTGAGTTAAGTTGAGAGTCTTGTATTTCATTATGCTTAGGAATACTGACCTTACTTTATTTAAAGAACACCTGTCAGCTCCAAGATAAATATAATTTATTTTAATTAACATGATCTACTGTAAATAATCAGCCTAACTGACCCAAAGACTTCTTCCCCCAAACATTTGTTAATATTCTGTTTTGTTTTGGTTTTTTCCTCCTGGTGCAGGCTCTGGAGGACAGACCCAGCTCTCTGTCAGTAGAACAGGGAGACAGCAGCTCTCCCTCCTTCAACCCTTCTGACAACTCCCTCCTCTCCTCCTCCTCCCCCATGGAAGAGATGGATGAACGCAGAGTCAGCATCCTCAAGAAAAGACAGTACGTCCACTAGCTTAATCATGTGTGTTTTACACACACACACACACACTGAGGCGTTTCAGGGATGTTTGGAGAGTTTTCTAGATTCCTTTGATTTTAAGTCCAAGATCTTTTTCTTTTTCTTTTGCGTTAGTTATGTTTTGCTGGAGTTGGTGGAGACGGAGAGAGATTATGTGAGGGACCTCAGCCTGGTAGTGGAGGTGAGTCGATACTTATAATTAGTTGTACATTACTACAGATCTGTCTGAACTATTATTGGTTTTCTAGTGGGCTCTTTGGTGGTAAGTCAATCAGAGCAGTTTTATTTTAACTTTTCTAGAGTTTAAGATGTCACAAAGTATCTGAATAATTTGCTCATAGCTCTTGTAAATTTGTGATTGTGTGTCTCCATCTTAAGGGCTACATAAGCCGCATAAAGGAGGAGGGTATCCCTGATGATATGAAGGGAAAAGACAAAATTGTGTTTGGCAATATCCATCAAATCTATGACTGGCACAAAGAGTAAGTAGCGTGCACATATGGAGAATGCAGAGCTTCCCCTGTTTATGTTCATTAGTGCTGTAGCTTACGTCCTCTCTTCTGTGTCTGTATTTTTTCAGTTTCTTCCTCAGTGAGTTGGAGAAATGCTTGGAGGACCCTGACAGACTGGGACCCCTCTTTCTCAAACAGGTGCATTCGCAGCAAATTTGCAGATTCTGCTTTATTTGTACATGCTTGTAATGTATACATTTGATCACACTGTGAATGTGTGTGCTTTGTGTATCCAGGAACGGAGACTAAACATGTATGTGGTGTACTGTCAAAACAAGCCCAAGTCAGAGCACATTGTCTCAGAGTACATCGACACCTTCTTCGAGGTAAAGGCTGTTACAAACCATGTGACATACTTGATGTCGCTGCCAGGCTCTCCACTGACCTCTGAAGTCTTTAGGGATCTTAAAACATTGGTCTGATTTGAGGGTCTAAGGACGGGATGTCGTATGATGTACAGACTGTAAGGCCCTTGTGGCAAACCTGTGATTTTGGGCAATACAAATAAAATTTGACTTGACTTGACTGTTGTTAGGATCTGAAGCAGCAGCTGGGACACAGGCTACAGATAACAGATCTGCTCATTAAGCCAGTTCAGAGGATCATGAAATACCAGCTCCTGCTCAAGGTTGGTCTGCTTCAGTACAGCAGGAGGCACCAGAGCTCTATCTGCTGTATATGTTGCCCCTTTTTTTGTCTTACCTTCTGCCATCTACTGCATATTTCTTATTTCCTTACTATAATGTACACTAGTGTTAATGTGTAGTGTTCTTTTAATTTATCTGCAAATGTTTCCATTTTAGGATTTCCTGAAACACTCTAAAAGGGCTGGCCTGGAGTCAGCGGAACTGGAGGTAAGAAAAGACATACAAGTCTTAAATGCTTACAATTAAGAAAAATCTGTTCAGGAATCCCACCAACCTTCTGAACATTTCTGCCTCTTGCAGAAAGCAGTGGAGGTCATGTGCATTGTGCCGAAAAGGTGTAACGACATGATGAATGTTGGCCGGCTTCAGGGATTTGATGTAAGGAAATGATATAGTGATAGAAAATGATGCTATAAACTAAGATAACATATGTTTCAAAACCTGAATTGGCCAAACTTAACTTGTAGTGTCCCATTCTGTTTCTTTCCAATATCTGATCTTCCCATTTCCATCTTGTTTATCTCTCTCTCCAGGGAAAAATCGTGGCCCAGGGCCGCCTTTTACTACAGGATACGTTCATGGTGTCTGACCCCGAAGGTAGTCTGCTCGGTCGGATGAAGGAGAGGAGAGTCTTCCTCTTTGAGCAGCTGGTCATCTTTAGTGAGCCCCTAGACAAGAAGAAAGGGTTTTCCTTGCCTGGCTTTCTCTACAAGAACAGCATCAAGGTAACGGACATGTGAGGGGGGTAAAGATGTGCACAACTTAGGTAACTTTCAATGAAGATCAGTGGATGGATGAATAGCTGCCACTCATAAAACAGTTAAGATTTGGATTTACATCTATGTAAAGTCATATTTTATTTTGGACAAAGACTGTCTTAAGCAATATCCACAAACTCGACTACGGTTTATGGCAGCTTTTAAGATTTTGAAGACATAATTACCTGATTTATTGAAACACAATAAACACAGTGTTTACAATGGAAGAGTAAGCTAATTGAAGAAAGACAAAAGTTACTCATCAACAAAAATATAAAATCTTAGAAGAGAGGTATCAGGTAAACAGTTTCTCATTCTGTAGGTCAGCTGTCTGGGCCTGGAGGACAATGTGGAAGGTGATCCCTGCAAGTTCATTCTCACTTCTCGGTCGACCAATGGCACCGTGGAGTCCTTTGTGCTGCACTCCTCCCACCCAGGGGTGCGAGAGGTCTGGACTCTTCAGATCAGCCAGATACTTGAGAGCCAACGCAACTTCCTCAATGGTGAGCTCACACACGCACACGTACAGAGTACATGTTTTATAGAACAAACTGTTTTGCTACGTGTTTGGCCTCATCTCTTTTGTACCTCATCACAGCTCTGACCTCACCAATAGAGTTTCAGAGGAACCACTTAGGGGCAAGCAGCGGGTCATGTGTGCCCAGCCTAGGAGCTCCAGGTGGAGGTAGCAGTGGGTCCAGTGCACCTCTTACAGTTGGAGGTGGAAGCTCCCAAAGCAGCTCCTTCCCTTCAGGACCCCAGGGTGGCTCTCGTCGTCCCTCCAGGATCCCCCAGCCCTCCCGCCTGCCCCAACCCCTACGGCACCACACTGGAAATGACCCTGATGGCCCCAACAGAATGTCAGGTATGGAACATGTATCTAGATTTGTGAGATGGTGCAAAATGTGGCTGAGTTGTGAGTTTTGCTCACTTATGATCCAGGTGTGTCCCCTCGTTCTGTCCCTTCTCCCCTGCTCCCTCCAGGGGGTAGCCCAAAGGGCAAGCGCCCCCGCCAGATCCAGGTGGACCAAGTAGAGAACCCCACTCTTGCCAGTGCTGTAGCCCCTATCCCCCATGCCATGGTTGGGCCTCTGCCCTCCACACCTACTTCCAAGCCACAGCCAGAAGCCATGACCCCTATGACCACTTCTGCTTCTGGCAAAGATGTCCTTCCCCCACCCCCCCCTAGTCCCAGCCAGAAGTCTGGATCTGGATTCTGGAGTTCCATGCCAGGCTCCCCAGCCAGCCGGCCTGGATCGTTCACCTTCCCTGGGGACGCAGGAGACAGTCCAGTCCGTCAGAACTCAAACCAGATCCAGACTGGTTCTGGATCTGGGAGCCAAACCCACAGACACTCCACACACAGCAAGGAGGCAGACCGCATGAGTACATGCTCATCAGCCAGTGAGCAGTCCATCCAGTCCACCCAGAGTAATGGGGTAAGACTACTACCTGCTACCCCTTGCTGCTCCGACTAACACCAGGGCAGTGGAGGCCTGGTCTATCCTGTCTGCCTGCTGTAGGAAGTGCTACTAATCTGTCCCCTACTATGCATCTCTGAGAACCTTCACTGCTCTTCAGCATCATCCTCTTTAGCTTCACAGTCTAGCAGAAGTTTCTACTGTTTGTCAACGTTTTCAGGTCCAGAACCTCTCTAATGGACCTTGCTCAGCTCTTCAGCGATTCTTTTTCCAGGCTGTCTTTAGATTTCTTGATCCTAAAAAAGCTTGTACTAACACCTGACTTCCTGTTGGCCATCCTTCACCTCCTGCTGTCTTCATGGTCTGTTACTCAAAACTTTTCCTGCAACTAACCTCTGACGTTTGTGGTTCACCTACAAATGTAAATAATAGAGATCTTCTCGTGTATGCCTAGAGCTGCAGAGCAAAGACAAGTGAAATGGATCTTTTTATCTTATCCCTGCCTTGCTTCATTCATTTACCTTTTTTCCAGGAAGTAGTAATGAGCCACTATTTTTGGCTTTCTTGCATTTTAATCTAATCTTTTGCAAAGTATTGTCATGGGACAGTAAACTATTTTCGGTGCTAATTTATTTTCCCTCATTGGTACTTTTCTCACCAAAACTAATGATCTTGTATTTTCTCTTCTCATTTAGATTTAAAAATATTTTGTCTTATTGTACCTACTGCCTCTGAATCTTGAGATGTTTTCCATTTAACATCAGGTTGTACATGCCCATGTTTCCTCCTTGTGGTGCAGAGTGAAAGTAGCAGCAGCAGTAGCGTATCCACCATGTTGGTGACCCAGGACTACATCGCTGTGAAGGAGGATGAGATCAGCGTCATTCAGGGCGAAGTGGTCCAAATCTTGGCCAGCAACCAGCAAAACATGTTCTTGGTGTTCAGGGCAGCTACCGAGCAAGGCCCTGCTGCCGAAGGCTGGATCCCCGGATTTGTGCTGGGACACACCTCGGCCATCGTCCCTGATTGTCCCGAGGGATCCATCAAGTAAGACCTCTGAAGAAAGGATAACTTTTTCTTTTCAGATGGGTTTTAGAAATTAACTATTAATTGTACATTTACATTCTAGTATTTATAACAGACTACATTCACATTAGAGGTAGGGATTGACTATACCCTAGCTAATAACAGTAAGCAACTATTGACTGAACAAACTGGCAGAACAAAATTTAATGCCAGTAGCTTAGATGAGGAATTCATGTGTTTCACACGTTGGCATTTACCTGTCAAGGCTAAAACCCATGCTTTTAATTTGTAATCGAAAATACCTTTTTTGTGACATTTTCATGTACCAGTAAGAAGTCTTCATCCTGGCACACGTCCCTGCGGATCCGAAAGAAGTCTGAGAAGAAGGAGAAGGAGGTGAAGAAAGAGACCAAGCTGGAAAACGGTTACAGGAAGTCCAGAGAAGGCCTGGCCAACAAGGTTTCTGTAAAGGTGAGCATCAGTACACCTCATGAGTGTATAATGCTGCTCTTCAGTCACACTTCTACATTTTTCCATCTGACATCTTTTTACTCTAATTCCAGCTTTTAAATCCAAACTACATCTATGATGGTAAGTTTTAACTTTGCGGGACTGTGTTTATTTGCAGAGTAACAATAAATTCATATATTCTCACTTAACAGTTACTGTTTAACATTGTTACAGTTAAAGATTTAATCCAAGATATTCTCACCTTTCTTTCCTTTCAGTTCCCCCAGAGTTTGTAGTACCACTGAGTGATGTGACATGTGACAATGGAGAGAGCATCACCCTCAGGTGTAAGGTCTGCAGTCGACCCCGGGCCACTGTCACCTGGAAAGGACCCAACCAGAGCAACCTCACCAACAACGGACACTTCAGCATCGCCTACAGGTAAGAAAACACAGCATTTTATGGAATTATTGCAGGGCATTGTGCACAGCGGACTCTGTGTTAACCAGAAAATTGATGCACAATAGTGAGGAAATTCAACGTTGAGCTTGGGTGAACATTAATATGTGCGTTTGTTTCAGTGATACAGGTGAAGCTACGCTGCGGATAGTTGGCGTAGCCTCTGAGGATGATGGTGTGTACACTTGTGTCGCCACAAATGAGCTTGGCAGTGTGATGTCATCAGCTACCCTCAGAGTGTTAGGTGAGAGCACCGACACAGAAAAGACAGTTTAATTCTGTTTTAAAGGTGATCTGACGTTGCAGGTGCTAAGTGTGAACATTGATTTTCCTCAGCTGTGTCCACTGATGGGATCAGAGTGAGCTGGAAAGACAACTTTGAGTCTTACTACACTGAGGTGGTTGAACTGGGAAGGTAACTGACTGACCTTGATGTCTCACTGGTTAGACCAGTGAATAGGTTTTTCCTCAACACTGTGTCAGCATTGGCCTTTCTTTAACACTAACTGATCCTCCATCTTCCCACCAGGGGTCGTTTCTCTGTCGTCAAGCGCTGTGACCACCGGGGCACAAAGCGTACGGTGGCAGTCAAACAAGTGAACAAAAAGTTGATGAGGAGGGACAGTGTGACTCAGGAACTCAGTCTCCTCCAGAGGTTCCAGCACCCCCACATAGTCGCTCTGATAGACACGTACGAAACCCCCAGCAGCTACGTCCTGGTCCTAGAGATGTGAGTACACATAAAACAAGACCACATGAGAAGTTCTGGAATTAATCCCTACTGATGTGTAGCGCCTCAGTGTTTGTTTCATTTGATGTTTGGTTTTGTGTTTCAGGGCCGACCAAGGCCGTCTGCTGGACTACATTGTTAGCTGGGGGAATCTGACAGAGGAGAAAGTGGCCTGCTACCTACGGGACGTTTTAGAAGCTTTACACTACCTGCACAACTGCAGGATAGCACATTTGGACATCAAAGTAAGTTCTTTCACCTTATTGTGTTTATTACTACACTTGATATTACATAACTGAGCAAGAGTGTAAAAAGCATTGCCATTACACACTGATATACATGAAAAGGCAGGGGATGTCGAGTTGTTCTCCTAATGAGGCAAAAAAAAAAAAAACTGTGCTACTATGGAGACTGGAACATATATGATGAGGATCTGTGGTTTCCATACTCGTTGCTCATTTTCCCCTCTTTCACTGCACTTAACTGATAAGAGTATCAGACAGAGTTAGATGAGAAGATTAAGTTATGACACTTACTTGTGTGACATGTGAAGTCAGCAGTTACTATGACCCACAATCCTCCATAAAACTACAACTTGTAATTTCATGTATTTGTCCATTGTGATAACTGTTATTTAGTAGACTTTAGAGATGCTGGTATGTGGCTTTTGCCATCTTCAGGTTGGATTATTTTTCCACCCTTCATGCTAAGAAAACTAACTAGCTGCAGAGTCGTATCAATCTTCCCATCTAGCTCTCAGCAACAAAGCAAAGAAGCATACATTTCCTGAAACAATAAATAATCCATCCAGATGTAGTTGCCTCCCAACATTAAGTTTAACTATGACAGTATGAAATACATTTTTATTGCTGCAGTTACTACTTAATGTAATAATTCGCTAAATCTCAATGCAGCGTTCCAAAGTAGTTCATGTACAGTCCACTTGCTATGTGTATGGCACTACAGTTCCTAGAGAGAGGGTGTCCAGGGTGTGCTATATGTCCAGGGGCAGGGGACATATAGCACAAGGAACACTTGGTAGTCAGCAGAGTAACTCCACCACTACCTTCCTTGCCAAACACCATACAGAAGCACTGCCCACCTAAAGCCGTGTTGTACACAAACCAAGTGGCGCTTGGTGCATCAAGACAGAGTTCCTTCTTTAACAGACAGACATGGGTACTTGACGAGAATTTGAAGGGCTGATGCTGATGTGGTCGGGGCACTTTGCATTTCCACTGCATTTTCCACTGTGTCCATTTACTCAAAGCCAAGGCTGCTCTGCTCACACAGGTGAGCAGGGAGCCTCTAGTCAGTGATCACAGTGCTCGTTAATCATGGTGCAACCTAATCATCCAGTAACGGAGACCATATGAGCACTTTAACAAACAGCTGTTGAACAAGCAGTACATGCCTGCGGTGACCTCACTGAAGTTCCCATTTTACCTCTAAACCAGCATGAGTGATGATGTCCCTGTCTGTAAAGGTCTACCCTCTCCCCAGATAATGTAGACATCCTCATCTTTCTAACTTTTAAGGCTTTATTTAAACGTGTTGTTGTCACTTAAGACCATGGGCAAAGAAGCAAGTAAACAAGAGTAATAGAGACTTGTCTCTTTTCTTTGCTCCTGTTCCAGCCTGAGAACCTGCTGGTGGCCCACACCCCCAGCGGCCAGCCAGTGGTCAAACTCACAGACTTTGGTGATGCTGTCCAGCTCAACAGTGCCCACTATATTCACCCTCTACTGGGCAGCCCTGAGTTTGCCCCCCCAGAGCTGGTCCTTGGAGAGCCGGTGTCACTGACCTCTGATCTGTGGAGCCTGGGCGTGGTGACCTATGTGCTGCTGAGCGGTGCCTCACCCTTCCTGGACGAGAGCACCGAGGAGACCTGCTTAAACATCTGCCGACTGGATTTCAGCTTTCCCGGGGATTATTTCCAGGGCGTCAGCCAGGCAGCCCGGGATTTTGTCTGCATGCTTCTGAGGACTGATCCTGGCAGGAGACCTCCAGCTGGGCTCTGCCTTCAGGAGCAGTGGCTGCAGGCTGGCCTGGCTGAGGGCTGGGCCAAAGCAGAAGGCTTTTTGGACACCTCTCGCCTCATCTCCTTCATAGATAGGAGGAAACATCAGACTGATGCGCGGCCAATCGGAGGAGTCAGGAATTTCATCCAAAGTCGCCTTCAGCATCGAATTTGAAGCCTGAGAAGACATTCATCACTCCATACCAAGCTTGTGTCCATTCTGCCTCATCAGACTAGGCAAAAGCAGAAGGAAACTGGACACACTTCAACTTGTTGTCCTGTGTTGAAATTGCAGGAGCTGCAGGGTCCTCTTGAATCTTGATGGTCTAGATCATTAAAAAAAGAGAAAATGAATGCTGATCTTATCCTCTTTCACAGATTGTTAATAAAGTCCTGTAGTCCCTTCAATTGAATTGAGACCTGCTGAGGTCTTAAGCCAATCAATGGCCAGGAGCTCTCATCAGTCACATAACATAATGGATGCCCTCTGTCTACTGCTGCTGCTTGCTGGTTTAAAATCTCAAAAGATTTTGTAGGTAAGTGATCAAAAATCTAATTTTAAAAATAAGTAATTTATTTTCCAAGAGTTGAAGCTGATCAGAAGAACAGCTGCTTGAGCCTTGACGCCGCTGCACAGATGCAGCACTTTCAGGAGACCGTCATGCCAACAGAGCTAGTGATAGCAGTGAGAGCAAACTGCCCTGCCTCTTGTTGCCAGAGAGGGACAAAGACATTGTGGGTTTTGCTCTTTTACACAGACTGTAACTCAGACTTCTGAGAAGCAACCCTTTCTTATAGAAACAATATATAGAAAGGAGAAGTACTGTCTCTACATTTCTAAGAAACAAAATGTAGAAAATGCTCACCGTTTGAAAATTGCTCTGCTACTTTGGACTTTGTAGACAGTGAATGAACTTCTTGACTTCACTGAGACATTTACAGATGGAAACAGAGCTTTTTATGGCAGTGCTTAAACTAAGATACCACGATGACCATGTTGCAAATAACAATGCTGCACTGTCCAATCTGAGAAGAAACCATTGTCTGCTTTTCCTAGAACAAACTTGTGTTGCACAGAGATGTTCAGGCCTTACCATGTATATAGACCTCTGCCTTCGTTCCCCTTACACTCACAGTGGACTCCTGCTTGTGGACAGCAGGACGACAGACTGGCAGAGCCTCAGTGGTAGCAGTGACTGCCAATCAGATGCCAGTGAATGTGGTGGCAAAGGAAAACAAAATTACTGTAAATGCACTCATTGTATGTTATGTTTGATTATCATGTGCAATGTTGCGGCTTTAACATTTTATGCAACTATTTATGAAGACAATGGTTGTATCTGTAATAAATGTAGAGAAAAGCATGTACTTGGTACTGCAAGCACTGCCGGTAGTTTGTGATTATTTGATCTTTGAGTGTTACAACTTCCAGGCCAGGCTGTGCTCGAGGTCACAGTCTACAATCATTCTTTTGATCAAAACTAAGTTAACACTTTTTTGTACTGTATGCCTCTGTAGTATTGGTACACCAAAGTTGCGGTAGCTTTATAGTACTTAATAAAAGCGTTTCATTGTGATTGTGTTTCACTTGAGATAGGGTAATCTGTGAAGTGACTGTTTACACTAGTTGGAGGAACAATGTCATTCAGGCTCCTGTGCTCTTTAATAAAAGGCAGGGATCAAAGAAAGGCATTAAGTCATGTAATTTACAGAATACTGAGCATCATTTACTAAATGATGATCTGACTGTATGTACAGATACTTTTTAGCCAAAATCTTATTTCTATAACTTAGTGTTCCATATTTACAGTGCTGAACATTCAAAAGGATTCTACCCAGAACAGAAGTCACGGACCTCTGGTACCTTTTATTTATTTCAAAGGTGTGCACAGGCCATTTAAAAACCAGAAACATGGACTGGATACCTCAGTTTACTTTTTTTTTCTTTTCGTTATTGTTATCAGTTTTTTTTGTTTCATAAATGCCATTTCTTTTTGTTTTTTTTATCTTTGCATGTATATTTCTTTGTACAGATCATACATATTTTCTCTTGTAAATATTCTCATTTTGCCATCAGTTGTTAAAATTAAAACTAATGAACACATGTATCTGACATTTTAAGTGTTTTTTTTTTCTCATTTGAACTACATTTTTACACTAAGCAAAAATGGAAAGTTGGCATGAACATCAAGTTCAGTGTTTATGAGAGTAGATAAGCGCCATTTCTACACATTTGGTGACTGGACGACTTTCTGGTGTGCTGCCACCATGTTTGCCTCAAACACAACTCCTCTGAGTCAGTTGTCAGACTTGAACTTTGTCTAAACACTTTATGGTTATGAAAGAATAGGGACCTCAACACTGGTTCTCTGTCCTGCACTCAGTTATCTGCAAGTACTGAAACTGAATAATATGGTTAACATACTGGTGTGGCAGATTTATTGGTCTAACCGCACTCAATCACATCAGAGTGTAGATCAAATCACTGTTATACATTTATATGGCATACAACAGCCAGATATGTTATACGTCAGGCTATCAAAACATTCATCTCAGCTGATCTATCATCGGATTTTTAACATGGCCTCAAAAGTCTAGTTTGGGCTTCGTCGAGTGATTTGGGACTGTTTGATTCAAATATTTGACCACTGCCTGTGACGAGTGGTAACAAAGCAGCCTAATGTTTCTTGGC
This sequence comes from Monopterus albus, assembly GCF_001952655.1. Lineage (NCBI taxonomy): Eukaryota > Metazoa > Chordata > Actinopteri > Synbranchiformes > Synbranchidae > Monopterus > Monopterus albus. The sequence goes on along the minus strand of NW_018128113.1, from coordinate 107,184 downwards.
TTTTCATGGACCCACTCTAAAAGTAACATCAAAATATAAGTAGGTCTTCCTATATTATCTTGTGTTTAGGTTCCAGTTAACGGTTAATGATCTACACTGCCTTCCAGTGGCTCCTGGTAGCAAGTGAAACGCTGCTTTCCAGGCCCCAGAGATGATGACTGGGTTAATATTATTTTAGGTGCATAACAGGACTTTGATATTAAATTTTTTCTAGTTAACTTAATATTACCTAATGTACATTATGGCAGCCTGATCTGTCCTTTCTGTCATAATGTATATGTATTCTTTCATACTCACAAGCTGTTGAAACCTTGTGTATAATACTGACATGGGAAATATACCTGCTGTTTCTTGGTGTCCTGTTGATGTGCATATTAGCTAATGCAGGAGTAGCTACCCAGATGCTCCCGAGCTGAAAAAAAATCTCTTGCCTTGCTTTTCATTTCTTCTGACCTGATAGGACTTGTTGCATTTTGTGTGGTCCGTAGTCCTTTTAAGGTTTCAGCTGTTTCACGCTGTGGCCCACTAGAAGCAACTCCTTACTGTGTTTCAGTGAAGACAAAATGATCGGGGCTTTACGTTTCTGTGCGAACAAGAAGATATAAACATAAGCCAACCCAAACAGTTTCAGTGCGGTCTATTGAAATTAGGATGGTTCTCTGCTGACAACTCGGCATGGTTCCTTCCCCAAGAATGAATTTCAGCCCCTCATCTACGGGCAGCTGGGTCAGAGCACACTATTAAAATCCTATCTTTACTGTAACAGACATTTTTGCTCATCCAGAACTTCCACTCGATTCAGTGTAATAGTGCCTTTCAAACTGTTCAGGTTTAATATACAATATGCTAAAGTTTTCACACATGTCCCTCTTTTATAAAGCATACTAAGCAACAGGACAGTGGTTTGAGGTGTCCACACATCCAGTCCAAATAACTGACAATTCCTGACTCAAAATCAGTAGTTTTCTGCCACTGGAGCATTCAAGTGTAGTGGGAAGTTTCAGTGTTTCTCATTTCACATTTAAGCTATGATACATTTCAGCTGCTATCAGTGCTTTCCTACCTAGTTCAATATTTCATATCTCCTACACCTCAAGTTAAATGTGCTCCAGTGCATTCACTATAACTTACAATTCACAGGTGCAAAATCAAGATGTTAAAAAATTACAATAAATGCTTCACAGAATAGAGAACACCAGCTTTTCGTACAGTATATAGTGGTGATAGAAATTAAGTGAACCCAGGCATTAATGTATAAACATCTTAAACCATGTTCAAACCATCAAAATTACAACTAGGAAGAGTCCATTTTAACTAACACATGTATCACTGCATTGTTATTTTTCAAACATAGTAAATCAAAACTTTTTGGCTGTAGCAATATGTGACCCCCTTGGCTAAAGACATCAAAAAGTTAGAGTTAGCAAACCCGGGGCCAGATGTATAAATGGCACATATATACATAAACCATGCATGCTCCTTTTCTCCAGACATAAACCACTATGTATAAACAGAATGTGCAGGAAGCATGTATGTCCCTCACACGTGCTTCAGACCAAAGGCATGCCCAACTAACAATCCTCCAGTCATTCTAATTCTTTGCAACACAAGCGCTTAAAAATCTTACATACATTTAAGACAATGGATTTTGGGGAGGGAGTATTCTTATTAAAAAAAAAACTTTTTTAATGATTCTGAGGTAAAACTATTGAAATTGAATGCCATATTAGTTGTTATTCTATTATACAATTAAATAAAATTATAAAAGTAAAAATGAAACTGTCTAATGTCTTTGTAATTGCATCAGAACTTTAGGTCAGACATTTTTGCATCCATAATTCATTATTTTATTCTATAGATTACAGAAGGATATCTAGAACTATAGCCACTTGCAGAATTTTTTGTCCACCTAGAGTCTTGACATTTGAAATATGCTTTCGGTCCAAGGCTATGGTTCAAAAAAACTGAAAAGAATTTCAAATAATATACAATATGATGTGCTGGACATAAGTGAAATCAAATAATAAAATATTTATGTTTGAACAACCCACACACTTAATTTTACTGTTGATGATGCATTCAATTTGGAATGGATAATTAATGATGCCTTGGCTGATCCCATGTGAATATAATAATCTCATGATATTCACTTGATATCAGCCAAGGAATTAAACTGTATGCAATTTATTTTACACTATGATATAGTAGTTGCCATGTCTAATACGTTTTTATATGCTAATTATTAAAGGCGTGTCTGCATCTATTTAGGACTAAAAGTGGAAGTACCAAAAAGTTCCTGTACGTGCACCCAGTTCTACAATGACTGAGGGGAAAATGAATTCCCAAGTTCATGTAAATAGTCTGTCTTTTACAGGTAGGCCACATGTTGAGAATGTAATATTTACAGCATGTTACGTGCATAAATGACTTGTGTGAGAGTGTTTCATATAAAACTGAGAATAATTCACACGCCTATCAGAGGTCCTTTAGGAAATACATAAGCAGTTATGCGCATACACACCTGTGAAATACACACACATATAGCCTACATGAGAATTATCTTAACATACCTGTGCAGATTCTCAGTCATCCAGGTCATAGTAAGCTGAAAAAACTTAGAAAAAGTCAACTGGACTACATTTCTAGGTCAAAGATGTTTCACCTCTCATCCAAGAGGCTTCATCAGTTCTGATCTTAACATAACATATCTTAACATACTCCCATACATAAATCTCTGTTTCCAATACTGACACGAATTTCTCTTCATGAACTACACAACAGCAACAGTATACCAGCAGAAACTTTATTTACCTGGGTGAAGAATTTACTTCTTAGGCAGTCGGTCCAAAGTCACCACCGCACTGCATTGGCAGGACTTCTCTTCTGCCTTCAAGTGCGTGTTTGTGACTGATGTGGTGCTGAATCCAAATATGCCATCTGTTTTTGTCCAACACATCAGGTTTCCAAGATATAAGATATTCTATATTTGCGAAAAAATGGTAATTTCATGCTCATAGTGAAAGAAATAGACATAGAGAGATACAATAAGTTTATTAGTTTAGATTGAGCTACAGCTGCATTAATTTCCTCTTCTTTGACATTCTATGATGCTCAGCGTTTGGAACATCCCTCAAGCTCCAACAGTAATCGGCCATCATATTGGAGTCCCATCTGCCTTGGTTCTTCCATTACTTTAATGTCTTGATGAAAGCATTCACCTTGTTCTTCACTAACATCACCCAGGTTCTCTGGAAACTCACTCAACTGACAATGTAAGTAATGCAACTTGATGCTCATTTTACATTCAAGTGATTGAAAACTCAAGAGCAGTTCCTCCACAATCTCTTGGTAGCTGTCAGCTTTCCTGTTTCCAAGGAATTTCTTTAACACATCAGAGAAGGCATTCCAAGCTCTAGCCACCGCTGTGTTCATTGTTGTCACAAAGTGGGCAAAGTGAGGAGTGTTCTTATCTGAGGTCCATCAAATATTCCTGCCTTTTTCTTCTCGTCACTCAGACTTGGAAAGATTTAACATATATGGCAGAAGCAGTCTCCACTGTGATCCAGGGCTTTGACAAATTGTTTCATCAAACCAAGTTTTATGTGCAGTGGAGGTAGGACAATCCTTTTTCTCTGAACAAGAGGATCATTAATGATGTTCTTGACACCAGGTGTTAAACTCCTTCTGGGTGGCCATTCTGTTTTCACCCAGTGGTCTGCTGTAGCCCTACTGTCCCAGTAGCACAAGAAACTGGGATATTTTGTGCAACCTGCTTGCTCACCCAGCAGAAAGTTGCCCTTTTCAAATCCACACAAATTAACCAGCCATGTACCTGATATTGCAACCTCTCCAAAACAAACTTGATGCTGGCATATTCTTCTTTCATCTTTACCAAGTGCCGTCCACTTTAAATGGTTTTGTTACAGCACCAGATTTCTGTCATATTACCAGTGCCTGTAAATCAGACTTTTTTAAGCATAACCATAAGCAGAAACTTTATTGCCAAGTATTATCAAAAATACAAGGGGCAGCATGGTGCATTGCCTCACAGCAAGAAGGTTTCAGTTTTGGGGCCTTTTTGTGCGGAGTTTGCATGTTCTCCCTGTGCTTGCGTGGGTTCTTTCTGGGTACTCCGGCTTCCTCCCACAATGTCAAAGACATTCAGGTTGGGTAGCCCACTTTAGTGCATATATATCCCAATTTGGATTACGTAAGGAAGGGCATCCGGTGTAAAAGAAAAACATGTATACATGCGAACAGTTGATTTGCTGTGGCGACCCCTAACGGGAACAGCCAAAAGTAGTAGTATTAGATTATCAAAAATACAAAGAATTTGACTCCAGCCCAATGACCCCTGATGCGCACAGCAATAAAAACTAAACAAATGCAAAATATATACAAGTTTAAAAGCACAAATTAAAAGAGCAAACCTAGACTAGCTGTTCAAGAGTGTAACAGCCTGGAGGAAGAAACTGTCCCTGTTCCTGGTTGTCTTGGTGCACAGTAACCTGTAGCACCGTCCAGAGGGGAGGAGTTCAAAGAGTTTGTGTCCAGGATGTAAGTGGTCTGCAGTGATCCTCTCTGCCCTCCTTTTGACCCATGAGGTGTACAGGTCCTCCATGGAGGGTAAGCTTGCACCAATCCAAAGTTCTGACTGTCCGCTGGAGTCTGTACTTGTCCTGTTTGGTTGCTGAGCCAAACCAGACAGTGATGGAGGTGCAGAGAACAGACTCAATGATTCCCCTATAGAACTGAATCAGCAGCTCCTGAGACAGGTTGAACTTCCTGAGCTGACGCAGGAAGTTCATCCTCTGCTGTGCCTTTTTAATGATGGTGCTGATGTTGGTTGTCCACTTTAAGTCCCAAGAGATTGTGAAGCCCAGGAACTTGTAGGACTCCACGACTGAAACAGCTGCTGAGTATAGTGAGCGGAGATAGGATGGAGGAGTTCCTCCTAAAATCCACTAACATCTCCACTGTCTTCTCTATGTTCAGCTCCAGGTTGTTATGACCACACCACAGGGCCAGATGTTCAACCTCCCGTCTGTAGGCTGACTCGACACCATCTTGAATGAGGCCGATGACTGTTGTGTCATCTGCAAACTTCAGGATTTTTACAGAGGGGTCTCCTGTGGTGCAGTCATTGGTAAACAACAGCAGGGACAGCACACATCCCTGGGGGGGAACCTGTGCTGATAGTCTGGGTGCTCAATATGGTTTTCCCCAGCCTCACCTGCTGCTTCCTGTCCATCAATAAGCTTGTCATCCACTGACAGGCGGAGGCAGGTTTACTGTCATGACTTGTTTGTACATTCATGGTTCAAAAAAGCATATAAGGAGTAGGTTGCCTACTTCAATGAGCTCACGCGTCTCACTTTATATGTGATCAATCAAAAAAACGTAAAAGTAAAAAATGTAAGTTAAATTAGCAAAAGTTCAGAATAGTCAAAAAACAGAAATGGGATCCACATGCTGTGAGACAACGGTGACAACACAGCACCAGTGCAGCCAGTTTTGGTTAATAGCAATGATGTCTTTTATTCTAATGTCCAATAAACAGAAAATATATCAGTCCCTTACTTGTACAAAAATACCTGAACAATGTTGATCCAGGAGCCATACAGACAGAACAAAGCAAAGCATAGTGGGGTTAGCTGGAAAAAAGGTTCTTTTTTCCCCCTTCCCTGAAATGTTTGACTTCTGTTACAACTTCAAAAATAAAGCACAACAACATTGAGTCAGCTTCACTTGCACCTACACTGTGAGTCCCCGGTGTTGACAGTGTTGGCAATGTTGACCTGACATTAAGATTTACTTCCAGTAGATATTACAGTCAACTATCTGTACATGAACATAGTGAGAGGACAGATGGCAGCTGAGGACCTGTTATTGTTCACAAACAAGAGAGGCACCTGCTGCAAGATTATGCATCATAAAAATAAAAAAAAAAGTTTTTTTAAAGTTTTTTTTTATTTTGTTATGCACCTTAAAATCAGAGTAAATGAGCCTAGTGAAATTAGCAATCCTCCGGAGCTAGAGCGTATAACGGCACTACTCATGATGTAAGATGTACAAAAGCTGCTATGAATATCCTCAAGGGTTATATGATGGTGTGTGCATGCTCTCAATGAAAATCCACTGCTCTGTGTGTGTGTGTGTGCATGTGTGTGTGCATGTGTGCAAGGTTAATATCCAAACATTTACTGGAGTGTTTTCTTGAAACTAAATGAGTGGACTCAGACGTGACAGACATGGGATATTGAAAAGATGTGGGCTGTAAAATAAAATGCCATCAGATTTGGATGCTGGCAGAATTAAAGACTGTCAGCCTGTCAGTTTATACACACAACTGGTTGTCAGACATTTGACACATGCCAAAAATCCAGTTTGATCTCTTAAAATAAAAACAACTTAATTTAATACTGTGGTATATTCTTTTATATATACTGTATCTCTATATATAGCCTATATAAAATGTCATTTTGTGGCAAATTAAAGGAATACCTAATGTCAATATACACACAATCAAATAATGGAAAAAGGCACAAAATAAATCATTCTTCATTTTACACAGAGCAAAAGCATAACGCCCCATACATAGTGATCTGTGACCTAGGTACAGTGTTAGATCTATGTCTTCTCCATAACTTCACATACTCTATACTTGTATATTTATATACTTGGACTTATGTATAGGATTGCATTGTAGCACAGTGATTAAAAATTGAGGGAGGAGGAGAGGATGGTGATTCGTTCCATGCTGACTCATACTGACGTGGCTTAGCGCCCTTCTCTGTCAGACAGGAAAGAAGCTCATTTCAGGACTGGGACTGCTGGGATACCTCCAACCAAACTCCCGTCTCCTCGAAATCCACAGCGACCCTTGACTTTAACCAACCAACAAGTGACATTCCTCTTACTGTCTCTAAAGAGCAAGCATGACAACCAGCAGGGTTAGCAATCCTGAATATGACAGTCTGGCCATCCACACACACAAACACACACACACACACACACACACACAAAA
>NW_018128113.1:96987-100123 GCF_001952655.1 Monopterus albus | reverse complement strand
GAGTGAGGCTTGACCCCTGCCGCGCGAGAGAGCCGGGGGGGGGGGGGACATAAACTCTTCTTTATGCATCTTTTTTTTTGCTGCACATTCCTATAGTACTAATATGGTCCTCACTTTTCTTTTGGATCAAAACAGGGGAGCAAGGGCCATATTTAGATAAAGAAATTCTACTGAGCTGATCTGTTAAAGCTACTATGTATGGACTCTTAAAGTGAAAATAGTTATAGTGCTGGCATATTTTTTTGTGTAGCAAAATGAGCCCATTTCAGTGAAAACTGAAATTGCCTATATGTTGTTTTCACCCACAAACTCTCAGTAACACTGTCTTTTTTATCCTAGCACAAGGGATCACCAAGCAGATTTTTTTAATCTTCAGCATATATATAGAATGTGAAGTTGTCATCATGCCAGGTTGAATTTTGGGTAAATGCACCATTCTGGGGATCACAGTTATTATGCATCATATAGATATACACTACATACATCTCTAAGTTAATTTAAAAATAGTGTCCCGTACAGCTACATACAGTAGTGGATCTTTCAACTACATCCAAACATCCAATTTAGTGTTCAGTTTGTGTTATCTGTCGACAGCTGCTAGCTACTGTTAGCTTCCGCACCAAGAGCTGATTTCAGGTTGCAGTCGTTTTTCAGTTTTTCAGTCTCGTCAACAGGATCTCTTGGTCAGCAATGAGCTGGCTATAGTCAGTTAAGGTTATCCATTCTAAATGCCCACAATCAGTAGAGTGAGATTTAATTGATTTGAGCAATTTTTTAGCCAAACAAAACAAGAATTTAGGCAGGTAAATACAGTGCCTCCCTCCCATAATGGCACCCCTGTCCCAACATTCAACATGGTATGACTTTTGTTCACATTCTCTATAGGCTCTAAAATGGATTTTTTATTTCATGACTGTCACAACCTACTTTTAAGATGGACCGTCTTTTCCTAGTTTTCCTGCTTTTCACTCCAGAATTCTTCTCACCAAATAGCAGGGCACAGGCATGACCATGTTATTTTCAGTACAATACTGACCTAAAAGCCAGACATAGAGCTACGTAGCTAACACATTTACATTGGGTTGCAACTAATGCTTATTATGATTCTTCATTATTTTAATCTTTTTATTAATCAGCAACTTTTTTTGGTTTGTAGAATGTCAGAAATCAAATTATACACAGAGCCCAGGTAACATCTTCAGATTGCTTTGTGTCTCACCAACAGAGATATTCTATTTAAGACAAAAACACTGCATTCTGGTCTGGCTATTTACTATGATGTACTTCTCTCTGCACGATTGTTGCAAAAACTGCAGTTCAAGTAAGAAACCCTCACGGTTTAAACTGTGACGAACTGACACCACAAGTAGATGTTAACCACTGATACTACCAAACTCGCATTCAGCTGCTCGACATATCCGGACCTGATGTTTAATTTAGGCAGTTTTTAGAAATAAAGTCAATTCAGCACTGAACAAGAAAATGGGCCCAGAAATGTGGAATTGCATCAACAGCACCTGTTTTTTGAACAATGTTCAAGTGGGTGTTTACTTTACAGGAACCGTTTGATATGTGCTTTCTTATTGTGAGTTAGATTAAAAGATTGTACGCTAAATATGAGGCTACAGCTAGCAGTTGCTTAACTTAGCTGAGAGAGTCACTAAACTACTAAGCCAAGAAATAGTCTGTTATATAACCTCCAGTACAACCACAAACTGTTGCCTTTGCTTGTTCTTTGTACAGAGTAGCGGTTTCCCCAGGTTTCCGGTCTTTATGCTAAACTAACAGGCTGCTGATGGTACAGTAGCTTCACATTAGCATGCACTCATCTGACTCTTGGGAAGAAAGTGGTTATTATTATTATTATTATTACCAAAATCTTAGACTACTCCTTTAACATAACGCTCTTGATGGTGTTCCATCCTTTTAAAATCTTAAATATGTTAATGTATGTGCATTTTAATATAACTTCAATTTTATACAGGCTCAATTTTCAGTTAAGGCAAGTGAAGCTCATTCAACTGATGCACAGTCGGCTGAGTTCACATTTCAAGCCACTTGTTCAATTTCATATTTAAAATTGTAAAAAGTTAGGAGAGTACTTTTGTTGATTCATCTTTTGTGGAGTTGGGGAACAGTGGTCAGAAGTCGAACAGCCTTGACAGCTCCGACCCATCCACATCAAATCAGGATCATTAACATGTGCAAGCAGTGAGCCCAGAGCAGACACAGCAAAACAAACATGACATTCAAGGACAAATTCACCAACAGATTAAAAAAGAAAAAAAATAATAAATCACTTAAATGGTAGAAGCTTGGGGTGGGCACACTTTTCGTGAGTCTTCCTCCTCTTCCTCACAGATGAGATGCTGCAGGCGGTTCAAGAATATTCATGGTCATGATGGTAGGAGCCAAGTCTGTTCAAGATGTTCCCAAACATTTCTGAAAGGCCATGTTCAATCAGCAGTGACTGTCTGCTCCCACGGCGCTGTAATCAGAGCTGGTACAAATTCACATGCATGCTTTTCAGAAGCAGGTGGTGAAGGGGAAAGGGGATGATGAACAGGGAGCAGGCAGCTTCATTTAGTCAGAGAGAAGAGCTGTCGTCTGTCCGCCTGGGAGTGCAAAACTAGTTCTGCATTGAATCAACAGTAATAAAACAGCATTAAAATGACATCAAGTAATCAACTCTACAATAGAGGTTTGCTACAGCCTTTCTGATAAACATTCCTCTGTCCTTTCAGCAAACCCTCACCGCTGTTCTGGTTATCTTTTCTTTTGTTACTTCTCTTTTCCCTCTCAACTTTACTCTGAGCTTGTGTGGAGGCAGGATTGGGGTTGCACCAAAAGAGTGTGGGTATGAAAACGAAGCGGGGGGCGGGGAGCGGGGTCAGCTTATCCAGACTGGACTGCACAGGTTGAGAAAACTGGATTGAGTGTGATAAGACCCAGAGAGGTTCCCGTCCATCCCTAAAGATCTTTGAGTACGTTAGAGGGTGGTGCTCCCTGCCTGCCCTGGTAGCGAGGGGCAAGGGGTGGAGCAGGCACCACAGCTTATCAGGCCTGGAGGAAGGGGCAGGTATGGGATAAAAGGGTGACTTTGAGGGGGGCTCCATCCGAGAGACCCATGGCACTC
>NW_018128113.1:90708-96943 GCF_001952655.1 Monopterus albus | reverse complement strand
TCTGGACTCTCTCCACAGTCAAAACGAGGTGGGTGACTGCCGGGTCCACAGTTTGCATTGCTTGAACTATCCAAAGGGTTCCCATTCAAGCATCCAAACAGCGGTAAGGCAGAGAAAAGCACAGTGTATTAGGGACATCAAACCTTCAATGCTGGCTCTACTGAGTTGTTCACATCCCCAGAACCCGACTTTCCTCTGTCTCCTCAAGCTTAATGTGTTGTGAGGGAGGGGCAGACAGGGGTGGGGTCTCAGGGTGAGAGATGTACAAAAGGGTGGTGGAGGACTGGGAGTGCGGAGTGTCACAAGGCCACCGCGGTGCAGGGGTGTTTGAGCTTGCAGGGCAACACTCCTCTGTTGAGCTGGTAGAACTCCACAAGGTGGATCAGGTCTGTAAACTTGGTGGCGCTGTCGTCGAGGCTGAAGAACACCTGACCGTCCTCCTCACACTTCAGACCAAAGCAATGGAGAGGACAGAGGATGGTTAACCATCACATGGCAATAGGACATGTATACTTTTATCACTATGAACTACTGAAAGAACATTTGAGGAAACAAATGGAAAAATCCCCATTAATAAGCCATTTATCTGCGACTGAGTTGTCAAAAACAGTTTACTAGTCATGTCAGTGGTGTGGTGTTAGGCAGTCTGCTGGTCAGTCCACCAACATGGGTCAGACAGAAATAGTTCCACACCTACTGTAAGAATTGCCATGAAATGTAATACAGATGCTCATGATCCACCTGGGAAGAATTGAACTTCAACTGAAAATTTAAATGTGTCCAATATTTTTGTTTATGACAAAATGTGTACAACTCCCATCAGCCACTTAGCAAACCTTGGCATGCTAATGTGTAAACGAAGGCAGTGAACACAGTAAACATTATACATGCTACACATCAGCATGTTAGCACTGTCAATGTGAGCATGTTAATATTTTGGTTAAAGCACCACTGTGCCCAAGTGCAGCCTCAGAGTCTAGCATGGCTGTGGACTAAGTCTAGTTAAAAAGGACCATTAATAGAATGGATAAAACTATTACTAACAATTTTCCAGTGTTCTAAAATACACTGCAGTTGTTGCATCAGCACTGTACAGTATATATAGTATGGCAAAGTATTTGCCAGTAAAGCATTCTACATACAGTGAGAAAATATGTTTATTGTAACTTGGGTCCTTCATCTAAAGTGGATTTCTTCTCTGTAAGGAAATAAACAGATGCAGTGATCTGTCTCACTGTTCCTTCTTTAGCAGCATCCATGACACATTTCCTGCAGCATGGTGTTCGTGCTGTTGCATTGTGACTGACCGGTAGAATCTGGAAGTGCTTGATCTTCTGGTGGTGGCACAAGGTGAGCACAAATGCCTTAGGATTACTCTGACTGTCCCGCAACAAGAATAACCTGAACATTAGAGAGAAATGATTATGTTTGATGAAAAGTATGAAAAGCTAAACTCCATGGAATTTCAAAGACCTAATGATAAACTGCAATATGAATGATACTCAGAACAAATCTTATCTTAATCCAGTGGGTAACATGACAAGCCAAAGAGCTGTTTGACACCGACATTTTAAGCTTCTGTTCACATTTGTTTCATAAAATATATTTCTACTTTGCTAGTTTTTACCATTCTTCAACTGCATTTCACATGAGCAACATTTACCGTGACATAACATCAGGTCAAACATACAGTAGTTCTTACCCATCTACTTGGCCTTGTTGTATAATCATTTTGTGAGCATCCTCTCTCATGATGCGACCATGAAACCATACCTGTGTTCTGTGGATCACTAGAACACAGACAAAGACTCAGTGTTTGAGCTTTTTCCTTTGCATATCTTCACAACCACTTTACATCAGTGCATCCACTGTCTTTCTGCGGTTTGCTGCGCTAAAGTCAATGTGTTGCTTAGTGAGAGTACCTGTGCTCAGAGAGGATGGGTGCAAAGGGCTGGGACTACCCAGGGCATTCATACGCTGGCTCCGTTTCTGTGTGGAAGAAATAACCATCATTTACCATGAGGTAAAATCAAATGAAACCAGAATCCCTGACCAGAGCCTTGACCTGCCCTTTAGCGAATGCTACATCCGAGGAATATGCATAGAAATATACTGAGACACCGTTTTGAACAGAGACACAAAGATTTAAACTTTTAGTACTGAATGACTGAAGTCATTACAGCAAGGTTAACCACAAATATAACATGAGCAGCTGTTCTACTCTGGCTCAGCTCTATGAGCTGTGATCTCAGCAGCTGATAAGTGGAGCTGCTGCTGCATCTACTAAGAAAAGTGCGGAGCAGAAAGACAGATTATTTCAGAATGAAAGGCCAGTGCACACACTTTACATGAAAACATTTAAGCACAGAAGTGGCAAGGTCAAAGGTGTTTGTAAGAAAACAGTGTTAAAATTACTTGCCTAGTGAAAACATTTTGTTTTTTTTTACTTCAGAAGAATATTTACTGGAAAGCTGATAAAACTGTAGGAATCTCATATTGACTGTGTCTAATGACACATTTGGAACTAAAATCCACCAGTATGAACTCTTCTATTTTCTAAAGTGCTATTCATCATGCAGCCCAGACTTCATCCCCTTCCACCTTACCCTCCAGGTCTGTCCCTCCTCCAGGGCTGCGCTCTGGGCCTCAACTGGGTTGTCGATGATGCGACCGGTCCGTCCAGAGAAGTCCATGGCGACCAGGGAGTTCTCAGAAACACTCCGCTGTTAGGAGACACAGCAGGGTGGAAGTGGAGGGCATGGGTGGTGGAAGGTGGGAAGTGCAGGAAGGGGAACACAAGGAGTTGGGTGAAGGGGAGGGGGGTCAGACAAGGGTCAGAGGTCAAACAAGCCAGACACACTCATTGGGGCATGACAAATCCTGTCTGCACAAAGAGTGACTTCAATCAGTCCACAAAACACCCCTGTGAGAAAAAGCCCAGGCCTCTCCGGGGTTTCTGTGCTTTCAGATGATTTAGGTTTTATTTCTTCTAATTACTAAGACTGCTCCCTCATCTGAAAATAAATCTAACTAAAGAACAACTTATTATGAGCAATCACTGTCATATGAGATGAACTCTCACTCACTTTGCCATCAAATTAAGTCATATTTCAGTTACTTTTCAAGGTCTGACCATCATATAAAGGCTAAAAAGATTTAGCAACAGGAAATAAATTTCTCAACCATTTTGATAATCTATGATTTATTCACAAAGCAAAGATTTCAAACAGCCGCTTGTTTTAGCTTCTCCAATGTGGAGATTCACTGCTTTTCTCTGTTTTATGGCATTATGAACTAAATATCTGGTTGGCTGGACAAAAAAACATTTGCCACGTGTTGGCCCACCACCTTCATAAGACATTGTATTGGTTTTTCCTTGTCGCCCATCTCTATATCTCATGGTCTGAGGTGATTGGTCTTGGTGTAGCAACATACAAATGCACAGCGTTCTGTTAGCTACATGCACGGTCTTGAACAAGTTCCTCAGAATTATGCAAATGTTCACTTTTTTAAATAACTCTGGGATAACATTTTATGGATCTGACGTACTTCTGTTTATAGACAGCTGTTTGTTTAAATGAGCAGCCTGATCTGAACATGAACCATAAGCCTTTCACTACACACTGTAACACTGTTTTCACCTCAAACAAAATGTCAACAGTATCAGTGACCATAACTAATAATTCTTATGCAAAATGAAAGAAAGAAAAAGATCCAAACCATGGTTGCTTTTTTTTTGTCTTAAGGAGAGTGAGAGACACAACTTTCCAATTCACCATCAGCTAATTAATGGATCAATCAGGATTAACCTTGGTTGGCATTAGAGTGGAGTTGTAAGAAGGTGGTGTCAGAGAGCAGAGCCTCACCACAGGTGCTGAGAAAGGCAACACACTAGCTTTCCTCTGCTGGGGGACGCTGTAGCTCTGATACAATATAATCCCATACTGTGGAGACAGGAGACGAGAGACGGCGTCAACTCAGGTTTCACAGTCCTGACAAATTAATTACATTGACACTTCAAAAAAAAAGCAAATTGGATGTCAATTAGCAGCATGTGTCGACCTCTGTGAACTGTGTAGTAACACATGTCACAGTCTTGGATTTAAATACAGTAACAACACAGAACAGTAAAGGATTTACTTTGAGCAGTCTGAAGGCAGTCATCCAGCAGGTCCTGCTCTGTTCATCCTCTGCACACAACATCTTCAGCTCCTTACAGTCACTCCTCACTTTACTGGGCTGTGAACCAAACAGCAGACACAGTGGGATATTAAATTAATGAGACACACATCACAAGCATGAACATGTAGTGTAGGGCCGTCTGTTTTGTAACACAGCTTTGCACTTTGGTAAATTTTGTAGGCATCAATAATTCTGCACAGATGTTGTTGAGAGCTGACACATTTCGCTCCAAACCAAATTACAGAACTCATCGTTTCCCACAGAATCACTTCAGAACTTCAGCCGCATTAATTTCTTCTTTACTGAGGGGGAAACTTTGGTTCAGTGGGTAAAGCAGTCGTCTCTCAAACGGAGGGTCAGAGGTTCGAGTCTCGGTGCCTACAGGCCATGTGTCGACGTGTCCTTGGGCAAGACACTGAACCCCCAAATTGCCCTGGATGGTTAGAGCCATCGGTTCAGTTGGCACCGCAGATGGCTGCCTCGGTTCTGAACTGGAAACAAATTCCTTGTGTGTAACATACTTGGCCAATAAAGGTGATTATCCTGATCAGTCTGCAATCAAACTGCAAGAAAGTATACAGGACTGATGTTGACCAAGATAACCAGATGAAATACACTACTGGGCCACTGGCATCTTAAGAGTAACCTTTTAAAATAACATTATGGCTTACCTGCACTATCACTCACTCCACATTCCAGTGAATTGCTCAAAAATGCAGAATCTTTTTTTAATCAAATATTTATTACATACATACTGTATTTTATACATATTTATTTACAAAACCATTCAAAATAAAGTGAAATGGAATTTAACAACATATCTAGCAGTAAAGGTAGGGTCCTCTCTATTTCTTATCTTTCAAAAAATAGAATACAACACAAAAAATATACTAGAAACTACAAGTAAAAGGAAAAGACACTGAATTACAACTAGATAAGTTACTTTCAGATGCTGCCCCAGGACTATTGCACATCACACAGATGTTCTCCTTTTCTCTCCACCAGTAAGAACATTAGCTACACTGCTCATCAGATGCAACCCCTACTGAGAAATTCATTCATGTCACCATAACAATAATCCAGCCACCCCCAGATGCCAAGCAAAATCCTTTCCACAGTTCTGCACTGTCACCCCCATGGACAGTATCTGACAGCTCGGTGGTCTAGTGTGTAAATGTGCAAGGCAGAGGTGAGGGGATCGGGCAGACCTGACCCCCCTGTACCATCCGGGCTTATCCTAGATCAGTAGGTGACCCACTACTGATAACACCTGGAGTGGGACGCACAGTGCTGAATGTGTGCTTGAGCCCTCATGTCCTCTGACACACACACACACACACACACACACACACGTAAGATACAAGAGGAGAAGCGGGTTTACTAAAGGTCCGATAACAGCACATCATCCACTCCTGACAGCATGGACAGTTTGCAGTTTTCCTTGTCTTACAGGAGCACAGCTATTAAAAATCTAATAAAGAAAAAACAGTGGAAAGAGTAAAATGACCTTATCCAATGTTCAGCACTGGGGACATGGTGGAGCAGTGGTTAGAGCTGTCGCCTCACAGCAAGAAGGTTCCAGCTTCCAGGCCTGGCCGACTCAGCACCTACCTAGTGTGCATGTTCCCCCTGTGCCTGCATGGGTTCTCTCCAGGTACTCCAGCTTCCTCCCACAGTCCAAAGACATGCAGCTTAGGTTGACTGGAGACTCTAAATTGCCTGTAGTGAGTGAGTGTGAATGTGTGTGGTTGTTTGTCTACATGTCAGCCCTGTGATAGACTGGTGACCTGTCCAGGGTGGACCCCACCTCTCGCCCAATGTCAGCTAGGATTGCCTCCAGCCGCCCCCCAACCCTATTCAGGAATAAGCAATATAGATAATGGATGGATGTTAACTGAGCTGCTCAGGCTGCAGTATTTTCATTTGTTACCTTAATGCAGAACGGGTAGTCTGTGGGGGCATTGTGAAGCTTCCTGCCCGTGATGATGGTGAAGATGTTACTGTCTTCCAGATCTGATAGCAGCTGCAGGGGCCGGGGCTCCCGTTTAGCAGG
>NW_018128113.1:88644-90694 GCF_001952655.1 Monopterus albus | reverse complement strand
AGGAAAGGGAGAGGGTTGTCAGTAATAACATGAAGGACTACAGACTGCTATTGTCTGTTTGATTTAAAGCCTACTGTTGCTTCAGAAAATGCAAAAGTTAGATTTTTGCATTTAAATTTTCTGCTGATGTTTGCTTAAATGATAAATTCCCTACAGTAACACTGTTACATTCAAGTATTTTACACAAAACATTTGAAAGTTATGAATGTGTCAATTGTCAATCTATCACCTTGGACGTTCCTTTAGTAGAGTAGTAGAGACCCGAGCGTCGCAGGAACATGTAGAGCTTCTTCCAGGACTTACGTCCAGGCTCCTTCATGTACAGATAGCCCTGGATCTCTGGACAGCTGCTGGCGTTCAAAAAGTTCTGCAGAAAACACACAACAGCATCTGCTGGGAACAATGATACAGGGGAACTGAATGTAACACAAATGTTTGTGTCTGCTTCTAACATCCTGGAAACGTCATGTTCCTTAGTACTGTTAAATGCATTTAAAAATCTATTATGTCCAGAGATCTCAGTGGCATAATGAACCAGGCTCTTTTTCTTTATTCCTAAAAATTTTATACATACTGTACATACAGTATGTTTGGACTACCAGATGTGATCAAAAAGGTAAAAATCATTCAGTCAAAAATGTTTTCCTTCTTTCACTTTTTTACTCAGCAGCTGCTTAGGAGTCAGCTGTGTGTTTCTGTGCACTGAGCTATCGCCTCACCTGTAAGAGCGGTGACTGAGGGCTTGAGCCATCAGACTCCTGACACCAAGCCACCATCTGCTCTGGGAAGAAGTTCTGCATAGAGAAACACACAAAGAAGCCGAGGATAAGTGATAGAGAACGAAAAAGAGAGAATGAGAGACGGGCTACTAGAAGCCACTTAGTGCATTTGCAGCCTTGGAGTGGGTTAGTGTTCTAATACGCCTCTCCTTCTGTGTATGTATGTGTGTATGTGTCTGGTGAGCACAAGGACTCAGAGACAAAGTGGTGGGGGTGAGAGCAGCCACTCCAGGCCTGGGAGAAGATGCAGTATGATCTCACCCGCTGATGTAATCCCCTTTAGCCAGCAGCACAACTCTTAGAGTGATCGACAGGCTGTGGCCAGCACTCTTTGGTTTTACTGTACTCATTACCACAGAGCTGAGGTCACCTGCTGGCTCTGGCCCTCACCTAAATCACCACAGCAATAATGTCACAGTATACCCACCCAGCACATAACAGCACAGCCCCACGCAGAGTCCACATCAGCAAAAGATACCATGCAAACCAGCTAATGCTGATTCGTTGGCTGTCAGAGGCAAGTTTGTGTCCTTAAAATGATGAACAGCTTTGCTGGTAACCACCAGCGCTAAGACAGAAAAAGGTGCAAAGATAAGCTGGAAGTTTACCCAGTATCATTTTATAGACAAAAAATATACCAGTTGTTGTATACGAAAGGTCAGTGATGTCCATCCCACCAACTCATAAAGAATGCAGTGGTGAGTAAGAGACTTTGCATTTGTAGTGAAATGCAAGGATGCATGGTGCACTGAATCAAGGCTTCATAAAACAGAGGAGGTGGCATGCATATATAATTCACTGATCAGCCATAACATTATGACCACCTGCC
Source organism: Monopterus albus (assembly GCF_001952655.1). Classification (NCBI taxonomy): domain Eukaryota; kingdom Metazoa; phylum Chordata; class Actinopteri; order Synbranchiformes; family Synbranchidae; genus Monopterus; species Monopterus albus. Next base: position 89,086 of record NW_018128113.1, on the reverse strand, counting down.
TAACACTGTTTACATAGGAGTCAATGTGGCAGATGGTCGGTCCTCATGTCACTCTGCAGCTCACTGTGCATCTTCTGTGACTCCATTTGCTTCCACAGTCAGGAAGAGCACAGATGTGTCTACAATTCAGTGAAAAACTTATGTAAAAGGAGTGAAACTGGTCGTGAGGACGAGTTAGAGAGAATTTCTTAGACCAATCCAACAGCCTCACCACTCTAGGTGTGATATCACCACTACAGCCCCTGACTCTTTCTCTTCATAGAGACCAATGGACAGTATTTCTCATGTCCAACCAAATTTTAATTTTTTGAAAAGTACAAATGGAAGTTAAAAGTTTAATCTACAGTAGGTCAACCTCATCATCAGTGAGCCATGGGCGTCCATGACCCTGTCTCCAGTTCACCATCTGTCCTTCCTTAGACACTGTTGGTAGGTACTAACC
>NW_018128113.1:49756-88486 GCF_001952655.1 Monopterus albus | reverse complement strand
ATCCCCCAGTACTTGTAGATATTTTATATATATATATAAAAAAAATATTCAGACAGAAAACATGGAGTGCTTGTAACTTTTCCCTAAAAACTATCAAATGTAAAGGTTTTAAATGTGAGGATGAAATTTTAACTATCAGCAGCTCCAGTTCAAACATATCAAGGCTGGAAAACTGCCTGAAGCCAAGCTGCTTGTGACAGTGTGCATGTGGAAGTGTGGGGCTGTGTGCTAAATCAAACCAGTCACAGAAAGGTCATTTCAGTCAGCGTGAGAGAGAGAGAGAGAGAGAGAGAGAGACTCACCGGGGGGTTCCTGAAGAATTCATATTTGGCATAGTTCTTCCTGAAGAGAAATTTACTGTCGCTGCTCATAGAGGCTTGAACCTGAACCACCAGCTCATGGTCCTCCAGACATCTCTCTGCAAGAGGACACACAGACAGACAGTGTTGGTTACCTCCACTGTCTGTCTTTGACTTGTCAGGGATGGAGTGAGAGGTGAACCAAATCTTAAAATCAGTTTAACAGCTTTTGAGCTCGCTATTCACATGCTAATAATCTGAATTTACTAGGATTAGAAATTCAAAACAAAACTTTCACCGTTCTTTAAATACATTTTAAAGGTTTATGGCTGATCTGCAGAACCAGCAGCTATTCTGAATGTCGCTTTCTCTCTTTTCTGTTCTCTCTTCTATTTTTAATATTGAAAGCATATTCAAATATCCTTGTCACCTTGTTTACTGTCAGCAGTTTTAAACAGTGTCCTCTAACAGCAGTAAACAACACATTTTGACATGCCAAAACATAAAAATCATAAAAGTGAAAATCAGTTTAAACTGATCTGGGCAGTAGAAACTGGCATAAATAGGAAAGAGTTAGTCTTATCAATATCCACACTACTGGCATTCTTATATAGAGTTGACAGATTAAAATATCTGTTTACACTTGTTTGTATCTTTACACTTGCTTTTTATATGTATTATTTCTGTAGATTTTTTTGTACATGTGTCAACTTACAGTAATGTTTGTGTGCCACAAGTGTGCAATGAAAAATAAAGGCATTCTATTCTATTAGACCTTCTGACTAGCAAAATAGCATTTATAACCTTTTTTGAATCTCCATCTTTTTAAATATTTTTTAAGCCTCATAAATAGCCATGATGTGAATTTATAGCAAAGTCAAAGTCCCCCTGTAGCATTCAACAGGTGGCGGCAATATAGAAATCACACTGGCAACCAGTTAAAGTGGAGAAAAGTTGATTCAGCCTTTGCGTCGTGTGGACCACACTGATCATGGAGAATATAAAGAAGAGCAAAGAATTGTCCGAGGATTTGAGAACAGCTTGGACAGTCTCAAGGCTACAAGTCCATCTCCAGAGATCTGGCTGTTCCTGTGTCCACTGTGATCAACATTGTCAAGAGGTTTACAGCCCATGGCGCTGTAGCTAATCTCTCTGGACGTGGCCGAAAGAGAAATAGGTGACCAATTGCAATGAAGGAATGATCGAATGGTGGATAAAGAACCTCGATCAACTTCCAAACAAGTTCACTCTGACCTGCAGGCACAAGGCGCAACAGTGTCAGCTCGCACTATCCACCGCCATCTGAATGACAAGGGACGTGTCAGCAGTGGGTCCCAGGGGGAATCGGGGGGCCCCCCTGCGGACAAAGAGACAAAAAAAAGCCAGATGGGAGTTTGCCAAAACCTCCCGGAGGAAGCCACAAACCTTCTGGGAGAAAGTCCTATGGACAGATGAGACTACAACAGAGCTTTTTGATCAAGCACATCATTCTACTGTTTTCAGAACATGAAATGAGGCCTTCAAAGAAACAAACACGGTGCCTACAGTCAAGCACAGTGGAGGTTCACTGATGTTTCGGGGTTGCTTTGGTGCTTCAGGCACTGGATGTCTTGACTGTGTGTATGGCATTATGAAACCTGAAGACTACTAATGAATTCTGGGGCACAATGTAGGGCCCAGTGTCAGAAAGTTGGGTTTCTGTCAGAGGTCATGGGTCTTACAGTGGGACTATGACCCAAAGCAGACTTCAGAAACACCCAGAAATGGTTTCAGACAATGAACTGGAGAGTTCTGAAGTGGCCAGCAATGAGCCCAGATCTAAATCCCATAGAGCAGCTGTGGAGAGATCTCGTAGCAGCTGGGAGAAGATGAGTGGTCCAAAATTCCACTAGATAGGTGGAAGAAACTCACTGATGGTTAGAGGAAGCAATTGATTTCATTCAGTTATTCTGTCCAAAGGGTGTGCTAACAAATATTAGGTTGATGATGTCAATAATTCTGTCCAGTCTATTTTTGGAGCTCTGTGTGGAATATAACAGATTTGTCTTTTTTTCCCTCAGCTTTTTTGCATTGTTCCAATGCAAACAAAAGAAATAAACATGTGAATACCAAATAATTTGTGATTGCAACAGTTTTCTGGGAGAAGTGGTGCATTATCTGAGAGGGGCCATATTTTTGGCCATGACTGTACTATTACAGTTTATACAATACCCACAAAATTTCCACTTTCTAAGAGACAAAAAGGGAGTAAAAGGTTAAAAGAGGAGGAGCTGTGAAACGAGGAAGCACTGTGAGTCAGGGAGGGAGGAGGTGAAGGTGGAGAGGATAAGTGGTATGAGATGTAGAGGTGGGGAGGAGGAGCACTGCAGGAAGATGATGTCATGTATTTAGGCTGATTGCTGAGAGCAGCGAAGCCATAGGCAATGTACAAGTCACAGACAAACACGCAGCCACACATTAAGAGCTCACATAGGCCTAACCTTCTCACCATGCACCACACAGGTCCAATTACTTTCTCTATGTGCATAGCTGTGTGTGTGTTCTGTTCTTTCTTGAAGTTCAGGGCACATGATCTCAGAAGGAGCCTGATAAGGAACTGATGACAGATGTTCCAGTTGTGCATGGAAACACACAGACACTCATATAGTGCAGATGTTTTGGTGAAACTCTAGTCACTGTTTTTGCTGAAGTATTCTGGCTGCAGTGTCAGGGTGGAAATGCCTGGGTCCTGTGTGTGTGTGTGAGCACACTGGCTGCAAGCAGGGGAATTTCCTGTGGAGGCTAAAGGAAAGATTGATTCGCTAGGATAGCTAGGGGCTCGTCCGACAGAGACCCATGATTGGTTCCTTGGAGCTCTGGTATGACGCCTAAGTCCAGACCTCTCTGCCCTTCCCCCTCTTTCTCTCTCCCTTCATCGCTCTCTCTCTCTCTCCTCTTTTTCCCTCCCTCCCTCTCCTCACCTCACATTCCATCTCTCCAGTGCACTTTTTTCCAGAAACCCAGATCAAGCAGCAAAGCATAGAGCAGTCCTTTGACTCTAAAAATATGACTCGGGTGTAGGAAAGCCTAACCGAGGACAAAGACGGACGCAGAAAAAAAAAAACAATAAAGCTTCAAAATTAGACACTGCATAAGTGAAGAAACAAAGTCTTGTGATTGTCTTTTCTTCCCTTCTTGCTCCCTGAGTGAATTATCTGGGAGGGAACAGACGGAAGCAGAACATGGAAAATATTTAATCCTACGACTGCCACACCTCCCTCACCAGGTCATACGTGCCATGCTCAAGTGAACATACACACAAGAGAGTATCCTCACCTATGCAAAGATACGCACAAGGGGTACAGGTAAGAACACACATACAAAACTAAAACACCTGCAGAAAAGACATATACTCCTAAAAGCCCAGGACAGACCAACATACAGGAATGCAGTGGAAGGAAACCAGTTCTACTGAATCTTACCCATCTTTTCACTTGCAGGACAACTTATATACGGTACTGATATAAATCGCCACGACATATTACATTGGTATGTGTCACAGTCTGTGTTTGCTACAGAAAGACCACCTTTTAATGTAAGAGTAAAAATGATAGCACTTTTTGGAGTATATAACTGATAGTGTAACAGATTTTAGTTTTAGTTTGCCTCATTGGAAGTTATCATCATGTATAAGCAGATGCACAATGTAGAGATGATGTGCAAAAAAAAAAAAAAAAAAAACACACACAAAAAACCATATCCAATAAAGTGCTCCAAATGCACCTGGATGCACACACACACGCATCCTTACCAAGGCCGAGGATGGGGTGGTGTTCCACCAGTGTCCAGGCATTATCATCCACACAGTGACTCTTGTAGACCAGGAGCTGACAGACATCTCTGGCCGTCATGTCTGCTGGGATCTCCACCACTTTACCGGCCCCATCCTCGCTCCACACCTTCACTATCTGGAAACATACATGAGAAAAATGATAAGCAACAAGAGTGAAGGTCATATTTCCACAAGCTGGAAAAAGTCTAAGCCATGATGCATCCTGAGTTGCTGTCTGGAATTTGAATGTCGGGAGAAAAGGGAGAATGGAACAGGTCTGAGGCTACATGTACCTCCATAAGGTGCTTTGGCAAGTCCACCCTTAAAAAGTCCTGTTCATGTTATTCTGCGATTCCAACATGAGTAGCACTGAAAAAAGAAAATATTTAAAAATGACGTCCAGGAAAAGTCGGTAGGCCTGTGCGTTCTCAGCTCAACCCTGTTGTCCACAGCTCAACTAAACATACTTATACACACTGCACATGGTGAATACGGATGTAAACCTGCTTGTGCACGACCCATAATGACGTGTTTACTGTCACATGAAAGAATATCCACGGTTGCAAAAGTAGGAACACCACACACATATTCACAGTAGGACATTGAAGTAACAAGGTGCATTTACACGTCGCGTTTTGTCCCAAGAAATGTCACCGCCGAGCACAGCCAGTGCGTACAGCTCAAAGCCAGAGTAGTACCTCCCACTGCTGTGCCATTTTGAACTGTTTCATCCAAGTACCCAAAGCAACATTTAAACCAGGTGTAATTTTGCCTTCTGAGTGTGCTGCTGTACAGATAACCACAGACCAGCTGCTTCACACCCCTGTATGAGCAGATTCTCACACACACACACACCAGAAAGCGCACTCACGCATGCAGCGTAATATACAAACACAGACATAAATACAAGAACATTAATTAACATCAGAGAGTGCCTACATGCCACAAAGAAGGTTGAGCTTATATTTCACATACAGAATGAAATCGTATGTGTGTGTATGTTTGTGTGTATTCTTACACACCCACATACTTAACATCTTCTGTTCACAGCATGGATTCTGCTGCCCTGCATTTTGCACAAAACCACCAGGGAACAACTGCTGAAAATTCCATGAAACAAGACACAAAGCTGGTGATGGGCGAGGGTCTGGGAGGGGGCACGGAAAATGAAGTCAATGTCACCAAAGAAGTGGAAAGCCACAAAACTCCAAAAAAATGACAGCTACTGTGGCCTAGAAATGACACAAAACACCAGAAGCACCAGACCAGCAAAGCAAAGAGAAACTCCAAAAGCAACAACGACATGGCGCTCTCTCTGCCCCTACAGATCCAAAAGACTCCCTCCTCTGTCCCCACATGCTCGGGTAAAAAAAAAAAAAATTCATGATGCATGGGTTTTGTTGAAGAAAAGTTTTGGAAACATCAAGAGGGGGAAAAATGCAAGGATTCTTATTTCTATACACTGATAACCACGCAGACACACAGTTCTCACAATGGACATCCAGAAACATGAAAGAAACAAATACACACAAGTCTCTTACCTCCACAGCCTGAAAGAGGCAACAGTCTGGAGAGCAGGATGGCATTTTCACACTGAGACGCTCTCCAGTGACATGGTGAGACGGGAGGAAAGAGAAGGAGGGGAGGAGCAGGAGAAGAGAGGGAGCGAAGGAAGTCGAGGAGAAAAAACAAGAGAGAGAGGTAGGGACAGACTGGCAAGGAGAATGCAAGAAAGGCAAGAGGGAAGAGGGTGGAGGAGGGAGGAAGTGACAGAGGAAGTTCGAGAGTGAAAGAGAGACAGAGCAAGAGAGGGAGAGAGAGAGAGAGAGAGAGAGAGAGAGAGACAGCCTGCCCCTTCTTCTCGTGCTGGGCAGACTGAGCTGCGAGGAGTGGTATGAGCCACCACTCCTCTTCCCTCCTCCTCTTCCTCACACTGGATTAACCCAGTATGGGATTTTTAAATGGTGAGCTACCTGTCACGTACTCTACACTCTTATCACCAGGACTGCGCTCAAATCCCATCATGCCAACTCTCTTCCCACCCCCCCCAAAAAATCCCTGTCAATTCCTTATACTGATGCTGCTGCACCCAAAGTAAGTCTTTCTCCTTAAAACATGCCTACAACTCTCTCTCTCTCTCTCCACACACATACAGATAGACAGAACAAACTCAAAGTACTGAACCAATCTCTAAACACACACACACACACACACACACACACACACACACACACACACCTTATTCTTATGCATCAGTTGACATTTTCTTTGAGCTGCCTGACGGTTTCAATTTCTACCCCCTCCCTTCTTCTTATCCTCCTCCTCCTGCTCTTCCTCCTCCTCAGCTGTATGTGAAATACTATACGAGAGTGTTAGGACCAGAGCAACATGTGTATCACACACTGATGGCTTCAAGGTTTGCAGTGAATGCAGCTGAAAATCTTAATTTTAAAAAAAGAAAACAGTGGGGTGATTTGATCTGAAGCTGTATGGGGGCGGCTGTGGCTCAGGAGGTAGAGCGGGTCGTTTCCTAACCGGAGGATTAGTGGTTCGACTCCCGGCTTGTCCAGTCAACATGTCGAAGTGTCCTTGAGCAAGACACTTTGCTCCCGGTGATGTCACCGGTGTGTGAATGCGTGAGTGCTTGGGAGTGCGAATGGGTGAATGGCTGAATAATGTGAAAGCGCTTTGAGTGTGCTGTAAATGTGTAGAAAGGCGCTATACAAGTATAAGACCATTTACCATCATGTGTTGGGCGTTTGAGCTGAGGGAGGGGTAACGCAGGGATGGGGGGAGGTGGTTGCTCAGCAAATCTGCCCAGCTTCAGGAGAGGTAGACAACGAGAGAGATAAAGAAAAAGAAGGGAGGGGGAGAAAAGGAAGAAATACCAGGCTCACTTTGTGTGTCATACAGAAGCAGCAGGCCGCTTTTTCCTTTTTTGATTAATTATCATTTTCTTTCTAATTTCCATTTCTTCATGTACTTCTTTATCATTTCAACCACAATTTCTACCCTAAAAAGATAAAAATCCTTAGCTACATACTCCTTTATTTAGGTTTTCTCTTTTACCTTGTCTTGTTGCGCCCCCATTTGTTTTCCCCTCCCCACTTCCTTCTCACTCTCTCCATCAGTGGAGGGTGAGGGGTGGAAACATACAGGGTTATTGGTCTCCTGTGCTGTTTATAGAAACACTCATCCACACACACACACACACACACACACACACACACACACACACACACACACACAGAGGTAAAGAGGGCTTGGAGCCAGAGCACATTAGATTAAGGGGTCATCGACAGACACTAGCGTGCATATAAACAAAGGCACATGCACACACAAGCACAGTATATACAGGGTCAGAGGTCAAACACTAATCTGCATCAGGGTCAGGCCCACTTGACCAAGAGGTTTATGGGCCCCTAAAACTATCAGGCTACACACACACCATATGTACACACTCATAAAAGCTAACACACACAAGTGATGTGGTTGTTTTAAAGCAGAGCAGATCTTCCACAGTAACACAACCCAGAGATTAGAAAAGCAATGCTGATTTGTTCAGAGCAGACTGGGGGAGGAGCAGCACTGGACACTTTACATTTAACTCTGCACAACTTCTGGGATGTATGTATTGTTCCTTAGCCATTGTGGTAAATGGAAATTTTTAAAAATCATATAGTGGCTGAACTTACAAGTTTAAACAGCAGATCAAACCTAGGAAACAAATGAACAACAAACATGGAATTATCAAAAGAATAATGTGGTTTTATCATTTCTTTCTTTAAACATTGCTAATTGAAGCTAATTATGCTGGTAAAGTGGTTACTAAATGTGAAATGCACAACGCCTACATAATAGTTTATTTCCCTGGCTGATCAGCGGTGCTGCATGCTCCACTTTAGCATAAATATGCTGAGTGATAATACCATGGAAGACCAAGGCTGGTATTTGTCCCCATGACAACATCTGGCAAGCTACTGTCTAGTCTGTTCAGCACCTGATCACACACAATGCTTTAGATGCCTCTGAACCACAGGAAGTGATACATCTCCCTGCTACGTTCTAGCATTCAAAATCAGGGCCATGACCTGGTGAGTCAGTGAGCCATGTTTGCTGCGGCCTTGGTTAAAAAAAAAGTAGTTTCTTCTTTCTTCCTTCCTGCCTGTATGACAATAAAAAATCAGTTCCTGTTGTATTTCCTGATTACATACAGTAATAAAGCTTTATATTAAATCTAAATGCTGTAACCATTTTAATTTACACACACTGTGTTAAATGGCTAAGGCTATTAAATTAAAAGCCAGTTTTTAGATTATCCTACAGTTAATATTACACCAGCTGCTACAAATGTCCACATGATAGCTGTCTGTCTGTTAGAGATGACCACAGCAGACTAATACACCCATCTCTACTGTCAGCATTTGATTGCTGGTTGCGCCAGTGACTTCCCACCTTGGTCTACTGTATTACAGCGCTGCTTGTCTTTCATGTCTGAGTGGTCAGGTTTCAAGCCTTGGCTCTGCAGACAAGCCAAACTCAATTTCACCTCAGTCGACTGCCATCACAAAGCCTCACTGAGCAACTTGCTTCAAAGACCCGACACTGACGCAGCATGTGGGCGTTGATCAAATCAATCCAATAAAGCAGAACATAAGTCAAATATTGACCTGCCAGTTATTCCAATTAAAAAGCAAACCAGAATGAGTTATCAGAAAAGTTTACATAGCGAATGATTTTCTTCAAAAAGATCCCATCTACGGTCCTCTTTTATTTACAGTATGTGTCTGTGCAGGAAACACAGAGCTCTCCATCCCCAGTTTGCCTGCTTGGATACACACAGGAATATCATTGATCTTATCCAATATATTCCCAAGAACCAATGCGTGTCAGCTCTCTCCTCAGGAAGTAAACTTACATCTTATGTCCATTTAAAGAGCTTAATTTTAAAATGGCTTTGGCATTGACAATCAAAATTTCGCTTGGATACTGTGTACCAACAACGCTGACCTCTGACCCCTCTGAGGTCGCTTAAACATCTGGTTGCATTTTTATGGTCTCTATTGAAACACACAATCTAGCTTGACAGTGCCACATTCAGGCATGTCACACAAGCATTTGTTCCCTGAGGAACCATCACATTGCCATGGCATATAATACATTTACAGCTGGGAGGTAATTCAAACGTTCTGGAAATCTTCACACACACACCACACTCCAACTGAGACATTTAGTCAGAGATGTCCAATTTTGTTGAACTGTACCCAGGTTGAGTGATTGCACTTCAATTTATAGTAAAGCATCTTGATCAATGTTAGAAGTGACATATTCTTCTCATTATAAGCTTACTTATCTCGACAAGCAACCAGCCATTTCAAGGAGAGGATGGTGAAACCATCACAACATTAGTCCAGGCATGTATTAGACAACAAAGAATTTGAAAACAAGAGTCTACAGTCAGACTAGTGGGCCTGTGCTACACACGGACACAGCAGTGCTTTGAGCATGTGCACATGCTCTCAAACACAATGTTAATTAATGTGCTGATGTTTAGCAGGTGTAATGTGTACTACACTATGTGCACCATCTTTGTTTGCGTCAGTGTGCTAACATTTACTAACTGGCAAACACACAAAGATAGTAAATGGTCTTATACTTGTAAAGTGCTTTTCTATGCTTTTACAGCACACTCAAAGCACTTTCACACTACTTGGTCATTCACCCATTTGCACTTCCAAACGCTCACACATTCACACACCGGTGACATCACCGGGAGCAACTGGGGGTTCAGTGTCTTGCTCAAAATGTTGACCAGAAATCGACCTGCTAATCCTCCGGTTAGCAGACGACCCCCCCTCCCTCCTGAGCCACAGCCGCCCCCAGCCTCAGTACCATGTTGACTGCATCGTCCACTGACCTGTTTGCTCGGTAGGCAAACTGCAGGGGGTCCAGTAGGGGGTCTACGATGTCCTTCAGGGCCACAGCCGCCCCAAAACAAAGATGAGGTCAATGCTAACATCTGTGGATATTTAGTCATAAATCCTGGACAAATTGTTTATAATATAATAAATACAATTTTATTACAATAAATATAATTTTGACCTGATGCTGGCACTAGATAAACCACCAAAATTACAAAAAAAAAAAAAAAAAATCATCTTCTGATCACCATTAACGTCTGTACCAAATTTAATGCCAACTCATCCAGTAGTTGCTGAGTAATGTCACTAAAAAACAAAAATGTCAACCTCATGGTTGCCTTATAGAAAGTATAAGGATTCATCCTGTGGGGACCATAAATGTCTGTATGAAATTTCATCCAGCTGTTCCTGAGGTGTTTCAGTCTGGATCAAAGTGGGGGACTAACAGACCCACACTACCTCAGGCACACATAACAAAGAAAAAGCTCCAGTTGATCAGACTGTAGTTAGCACCATTGTATGATTCCTGCTTTTCTAATCTGCTTTAACTTTTGTAAACTTTTGCAAGCATAAATATTTCAATATTCAAGCCATACACTGCATATCAAACTATGAGAAACTGACTTTTTCACAGCCCTTTTTTCATTAAACCCCTGCTTCACCGGGAGGGCAGATGTTGGGGTCAGCTACAGAGCAGTGAACCCATAGCTGGAGGTGGTTCAATATCTTACTCAAAGCTACTTCATCAGGATAGATGCTTGCCAGCACAGGGGGCTTGAACCCAAGTTCTTTGGCTGAGAGAGGTCTCTTGAATCACTGAGGCTCCCTGCCATCCCTAATGTTCATAATGCCACGTCTCTGGCCACAAATCAAAGCAGGAGTTGCGTTACAGCTGCAGTCATGATGCCAAACCAACCCCGTTTCCTATTGATGACAGACAGGACCAGACCAAATCCTTCTGAAAGCCAGGGTACTATGACTAAACAGCACGGTGTAAGAGTGCCACAGCTTCCCAGAGTATGGAAAATGGCTTCTCTCAGTTAAACTACACACAGACTACTGAATTAGTTTTAGCCCCAGTACCTACCACAGTCCATTTAAAGAATTAAATGAGATTTACTATGAGACAGGTATTCCCCCAAACTTATTTCTAAAATCTGATGGAGATGCAGCATCACATTCTCTATTTACAGTAGCCTGTTCATAATACACCAAGGACAAATCCATTTATGCTATCAAGGCAATACGAGCCATAAACCTGCCATGTCACACACACACACACAGGTTTACTGGCTCATAAGATAAGCTGTGTATCCCTTTGAGGATGACTGAAGCTAGAGAAGAATGTTCAGATTCCAACCCTACAGCTGGAGGGAGATCCTATGATTAATCCATGCCAATGAAAATACAATGCAGCCATGTCTGTAGACCATCCCACTCTGCAAGTCTCGTCTGCATTGTTGTGTAAGCTATCCTCAGTGCTTCTTAAACTGCATAGCTAAACCAACCAGCACATATCCATACATAATATACTCAATCATTAGCTTACATATGATACTACACAACATTGCATGCCAACTAAAGCACTGACAGCTGGAGCTAAAAGCCACACTGTGGCCAGTCTGCAGCTGCTCTTGCTGAATATTCATTCAGTCAGTTGAAGCTCATGGCTCATTTTAAGCACTGCAGCAATTTAAAGTACACAACAGTTCCATATGTATCCACTGAAGGGGATCAGTTAATGTTTTACGGTATTACCACTGTTAATCAAAACCAAGAATGTACAGACATGCTAGTAGCTCTGTGAGGCAGAACTTACTGTAGGCACAGAGGCCTCTGAGCTAAATGCTAATGTCTGCATGCTAACACACTTACAATGACAATGATTGCACTACACACTACATTATGTAGCCTCTTTAAACATTAATGTATGAATGTCAAATTATCTTCTTGATTGTGTACTGAGAATCAGATTATATTGGAAGTGTTTCTTTATACTGGGTGAGTCATTGCCATGACCGCAGTCGCACATTTATCAGTCTCCCAGCCACCCCCTCTGCTTCTTCAGGTTTGTCCCCTCTGCTGACTACCAACATGGTGGAATGTTAGAAATGATTCTTTCCATGTGCTTTTAACTTTTGGCACAACCGTTATCACTGTTGGCCCTGGAAGAATGCTCCTATCTTCTTGTTTTTGTGCCATTAAGCAGTCTTGAAGAATTTCCTTCCCACTCCAACCCGTTGACATGCCATGCAAAAGGCAGTAAAAAAGCACAATGCTGCCAGGCTCCTGAGCCATTATCAGTGTGAAACATTAAAGCAGTGATGATGTCAGATACAAAGCATATACTGTACACAAACCCCAAACAGTTAAAACTGTCTAAATCCACTAATAACCACAAAACACAAACATATTTCATCTTTATAACAAGTACTGACTGGTTATTTGCCTGTTTATTCACACAAGACAGTACTTAAATGACAAAATAAAGACGTTGTGGGAAACATGAGGCATCTGTTCAGCTCTCAACTCATTTATACACTAAAGGTTCTTTATACAAAGTGCAGGCTCACTCTTCAGACTCCAGAGCTTGTGAGATGTCAACAAAATGCAAAAAATAATACTTTACCTTATCACATGTATGTGCATGTGAACTGAATAATGCCATCTGTGTGTGTGTGTGTGTGTGTGCATATAGAGAGAGTGAGTGAGTAAGCATCTAAAATAACTTATTGTTCAGGGTGGGCATCCTGAAAACATCTTTGAGAGGGATGGAACATTCCTGGGACAGGAGGCTCTACCGGTACCGGGGTTAGGAAGGGGAAGACTGCGACACGTGCACTCTCTCATACACCCACGCACACCATACACACACAGAGATGCTAACAGTCAGGGCTGAAGCGTGTGAACTGGAAACGGGCGCCTGTCTTCCTGGAGTCAGCAGACAAATTCAAAGGTTCAGAGAGATCCGACCTGCAGACGTTCCCAGCCATATTCCCAGCTCCACTACGGAAATCTGCACTCCATCTGCAGCATCCTGGAGACAACATTCGCCTCCTTCCACAGCAAAACATGTCTATCACTCTGTCTGTGTGTGCATGTGATTGATAATAATGCTTCCACAATAACACCCACACATACATTCAGATAACCAAGGGTGAGCTGTTGTGTAATGGAAGGAAAGGCTGTCCACAGCCAAAGTCAACACATGCTGCTCTGACCTGAACACAACAGGACAGTCAGCTGGTTTCACAACACACACACACAGTTGTGTTTCCATTACTTCAGGGGACATTACATTGACTTACATTCATTTCCTGGACACTTACCCTAACCTTAAATCAAATCATCACTAATATGTTATAATTTACATTTTGGAGACTTGCTTTTTGTCCCCAAAGGAAAGTCAAGTCCACACAGACTAACATCTCCACAACATGAGTAATACCAGGCCACACACACACATTTGTCTTCATTCCTAGTGGGCACCTTACATGGACTTACATTCATACCCTGGAGACTTGTCCTAACCTTAATCCTTACCTCACCCTAACCTAAAATTCAGTGACTTATCTGGTGGGGACCGGATCCCATGAGGCAAGTCCCCACAATGTGGGTGGGTATACAGGTTTTGGACCTCACAGTGCAAGTAATACCAGGTGCACACACATTCCCGTGATAGTGGTCAAATAAAGAACAAGAAATACAACAAGGAGCATTTATTTTCTCAGTATATGCTGCAAAGTGTGATGGCATGCTCATGTAATTATTTGACTTCATTAACAGTCAAATGTGCCAAAAAAAAGTGGGGGAAGTTAATTTAACAACACTAAAAAGTCACAAATCCATCAAGAAAACCTGACACTTGAGCCTCCTCCAATCAGCTGTATAATTTCAGTGAGCGTGTGTTAGCGCACGTGAGGTGGAGTAAGTGTACATACGTGGTTGTCAGAGGTCTGGATAGGGCTGAGCACAGGGGAGCCTGCTGGGCTGCAGAGTTCAGGGAAAGGGTTGGGGATGGCCGGAAGGGAGGCTGGACGAAGTTGATGCTCTTCCTGCAGACACCTGCAGGGGGAGACACACACACACACACAATCAATGTCATGCCCAGCCAAAGATTAACAACAGTTTAAGTACAGGATTACATGTATAATTGGGGTATGGAAAAGTAAGACGCACATCATATCTTAGACTTACAACATAATTTGAACTCTGACCTTTGATCAAGCAAACATTTCTGCAATTTTGGATGTAAAAGCAAAGAAATTTAGAGCCAAAGCTTTGTCTTGTAAAGTTTTGGCGATTTATAGTCAACACTTTATTGTAACATCCAATGAGGCTGAGAGAGAACCAGTAAGACAACAAAAAAAAAGTTTAACTTAATCTTCAGAGGTTGACAAATTATCAAAAGCACACACAGAACAAAAGTCAAGCAAGTGGCTCAGTGTTCTTCCTTAGACAGCCTCATCTTTAGCTAATGTCTACACTTTTTCATGCACAGTGCGATCAACAGCCTTTATGTTGAGTATTAAATAGTACATTTTTATTTTATTTATTCTTTATTAAACCAGGTGAAGCCTCATTGAGATTAACATCTCTTTTTCAAGAATGACCTGGCCAAGAGGGTAGCAGACATAAGCAATACAAATAAACAAATAGAACTGAAACACATTGTATGAGCAAAAAATATCAAGTTGTTATGTAATGTAAAATGAATCTGTGTCTACCTGACGGTCTGGATGTGCATGGGCTGAGAGTGCTGCGCCTTCTCCCTGGAGGGGGATGAAGGGGGCGGGGTGTGATGATGATGACTCTGGCTATGTCCTGGGTAGGCAGCGTGCATGTGGTGGTGGTGAGAAGCATGCATATAGCCATTGTTCAGGAGTAGCACTGTGTCCGTCTGCGTAGTGTACATGCTGTCCATGGAGGCGTTCATGTCATTCACCAGTTGCTCCAGGTCCACATCATCATCATCTGTGGATTGGAAGAGGTGGAAAAGGGCGGAACAACGACAGGAGTGACAGTTGCCCAACAGCAAATCTCCACTAGGTGTCGCCTCAGTGGTTATCAGTGTTTGAGATCATTTTAAAACTATCTAGAGGGAACTGACAGTCATTAAAATACAGCTTTTAGAGACTGTGGTGATAACGTCATCTGAAAAGGAAATTAAACTGAAGTGGCTCAGTCTAGATCAACTGTAGCAACAAAGTTTAGTTATGAATAAAACAGGACAAAAGAAAACCTAAACTTCAGTATATTTTGTCCCTGTGGTCTTCACAGATGATAAGAAAAGCTTTTAATAAAGCTAAAACAAGACAAACATGAAGTCTGGCTAAGCAGATTGCTTCTCTTAGTCATGACTCTTGTATATCTACATACGTTTTAAAGACCCACCAATACTACGAAAGCCTTTTTGTCTAACTGTTAGTAAAGTAATTCATTTGGGGTGAAAATATATCTTTATGGCTTCACTCTGCCTTACAATGAACAAACAAAGCATTTGGACCTTTTGTCTCCTTCGTACTGTAAATACTAAGACAATGCCACAGTTTGCCCCTTGGCATTTTCAATTAGTGTGTAATTTAACATGATCAATTGCCAAAGGCACACTGCACCTCTGAACCAGAGAGAGAGAGAAAGAGAAAGAAAGCACAGCCTTGTTTTGGAGTTTCACTGCTCCTCATGTTGGGTTTCACCCTGCCTTGGTTTTCTTCCAATGGCTATGTAGTACACTCACTCACTGGCTTGCCATTGGTCAGATTATGGGAAACCTGTCTATCAAACATGGGAAGAGCAAACAGCCACCCACAGCCCAAACGACTAACACCACCAAACCTGAATGAAAATGGTCTCATGAGCTGCTCACACAGAACAGTCAGTGCTTGTCTTTCAACTTAACTAATCATTAATTAAATGAAGCCATACTTGCAATTGTGCAAGCTACCCTAAGTGCTTTGTTGACATGCTGTTCATTTACTCCTTTTTTCTTCAATTTTGAATCAGTATACTTTCTATAGCACTTTTAACAGAGAAATCAATCACCCTTAAGAGACAAATGAATTTAAGACCTACAAGTTGTACTCAGCATTTACCCTGTCCCAGGCCTACAACAACTTATTTTCTGAATCAAATTTTTAAAAAAGCTAAAGTACACTGCCAGCTGGTGGGGAAAAGTGGACTAGCAGGCTAGACATCTCTCTATTAAAGCCAGTGTTAAATCCGTCTAAGCAGGCATGTCTCAATGTGTTTCTGTTTGTGTGCGTATACAGTGAGTGTGTGTCCAAAGCCCTTTGGCCCTGTGTGTGTCCCACCACAACACCACATACAGAATTCCTGAAATTCCTATAAGAAATTACAGCACTGGGAACGTTCACCAGCCTGCTCATTTCACATGGTTACCAAATGATCAGGGCAAAGTAGGGCACCAAAATACATACACACACAAACACAGGAGGATCCTAGGACACTGTGTACACTATGAAGTGGTAATGAGCATCTGCATGTAATTATACAAGACAATTAAAAAGAAAAAGCACTGCAATGCATGTACAGACACACAGAACATACACACTGAGCCTACAAGCAAGCGTTGTAACAAAAACAGAAAGAGTCTGATATCAAATCACAAAGAGGAATGTATGACACTTACACTTACACTTACACACACACACAAAAGGACATTCTGGGACACCAGATCATGTGATGCCAAGGCTGATGAGTGGCACATGGAATGGGGTGTACAGAGCGGGGTGGGCACACAGTTGGAAAAGAACAAGAGAGCACATGAGGACAGTCAGATGGTTATTATTTAAAGCTATAATATAGCAAAGGCCTTTTGCACAGCTGTTTTTATGTGCATTTCAAATTTACAAATTAAATAAACTTTAGTGACAACCCTGAAAATTAAAAAAAAAAAAAGTCTAAATATCACAAAGCCATATTTACAGTATGTTTGTGCAAGGTGGAAAAGTTGGTGTATTAATTTAAGCAAAATGTGACAAAGTTCATGGAAACAGACAGTGAAATAATCATGGTGTACAAGAATCATTTGACTTCAACCTCCAAGAGGTGAAAAATGGTAGAAGATGAAACCAGGGCTGTGTGGAAGTGATGATGAGTGTAAAATTCCTCATATTAGTACATGAAACAAACTCAGGCCATGAAACATAAAACAAACAAACAAAACAAACATGTTTTCACTGTTTTAGGTTTCACTAGCATTACATTATCTTAATGCATCCTTTTTTCTGCAGTATGTTAATAGCACACATTTAGCAAAACAATACCACCAGCTGTTTATCTTGATAAACTAGATAAAAAAACATATTAATTTGCATTTCGTTTGCCCTTTTTCTCAAAATCAGTTCAAATTTGGATTACATTTGGATGGACATTTTTACTTGTCACAGTAGCAAAAGCAGAGGTGGAATTTAAATATTATCAAGAGCTCTCTGTTCTATTTAAGTCATAACAGTGTGAGAGTGAGAAAGCATACATCATACCAGGAACCAAAACAGATAACAGGTGCAGAATGTCCTTAAATCATGTGATGAGACATTTATAAAAAACAAAAATCTCTTTCTCTGAGGGTTGGCCTTAAAATGTATACTTTTATGATTGGAACAGTAAAAAAAAAACAGATTTGAGGAGTGTACAATATATGCTTTACAGGCACACTAGCCACATGGCTCTAGGGATGTCATCAGTCACTTAGCCTACTGTTCAACAACTGTTGGATGGGCTTCTATTCATTTCATACAGGAATTCAAGGTGCCCTGATGATGAATTCTTATGACTTTGGTTTCTTTCTAGTACAAAAAAGATGGGCTTTGTGACTATGAGTAAATGTCTTGACAACTTTGAGATGGATTGCCATACAGTTTGGTACAGGCATTTATGAACCTCTTAGGATGAACTGTTATAACATCACTGATCCATTTCATTTTCATCTAGTGCCATATTCAAGTCTGGTACTTAGATTTCCTGCAACGCTAATGACATTCCCATCATTCTTAATCAACTATAAAAACAACAGAATGACACTGTAACATGATCGCCCCCTGGTGGCTGGTTGCAGTGTACATCATAAATCCCGCCTCCTCCATGTTGGTGGATGGGGCATGAGCCAAACTAGAAAGTTAAAGTACAAATCAAATAAATTTTTTCCAGAGGTCACTTCTGTGGTTTTGCGCATGGTCATTTTTCTGGTAAGTTTGTTTTTAATGTTATTTGATGATATAAAAAGGTGTATTTTAATATATTTCACAGCTTTCAGTGGTGGCCTGATGCAGTCACTCAGCTTCTGTTCACTATTGCACAGACTCTAGTTACAAAAAAACAAGCAGCTGCCGTATTCAAGATATTTTCACTTCACTTTGGCATAGTGGAGGGAAGTGGTGATGGAGTGTCCATCATATATACAGTATATCAATGGTCTCAACAGTGCTTAGCATTTAGAGCTACTTAGAAAATGTCAGCATGCTAGCATGCTTAACTACGACAGTGAACAAAGTAAAGCTGGCTCGGCCCATATACTGTACTTTGCATTAGAATGTCGTCACAAAAAAATGTTAGTTTTCTAGGCTGTAGAAAGGTTTTAATATATAAAATCTCCATAGATTAAAAAAATCATTACATAAAGAGTTGAAACAAGTCTAGTTTGCAGCTACAGGTGTCCTGTCAAACTGTCAGAAAATATATTTTATATTCTATAATCTTTAATAATTTATAATCACCTTTCTATGAGGAAATTACATTTGGGATGCAGGGGAATTTTTCCGTTTAACAACCGAGTGGCTGCCAGTGCCAGTGCCATATCCAGCTCTCTTAATACAAGCATGTAGCCTTGTGCAGTTTCAAGAGGATAGTGATGGTACAATGGGGAAAAGAATTATTTGATCCCCTGCTGATTTTGTAGGTTTGCCCACTTACAAAGAAATGAAAGGTCTATAATTTTTATCACAAGCTTATTCTAAAGGAAACAGAATATCAACAAAAATCCCCTAAAAGCACATGATGCAAATGTTATAAACTGAGTTGCATTTCAGTGAGTAAAATAAGTATTTGATCCCCTACCAACCAACAATAATTCTGGCTCCCACAAACTGGGTATGTGCTCATGTGAGTGCACAAATTAGTCCAGTCAATTTAAGAAGGTGCTCCTTATGACAAATCATTATGTGTATAAATGACACATGTCCACAGAATCTCTATCTTCCATTCAAACCTCACCACCATGGGCAAGACCAAAGAGCCGTCAAGGGAAGTCAGGGAAAAGATTGTAGGCCTGCACAAGGATGGAACAGGCTACAAAACCATCAGGAGGAAGCTTGGTGAGAAGGAGACAACTTGGAGTTGGAGTGGTTATTCGCAAATGGAAGAAATACAAACTAACCATCACCTCGGTCTGGAAGTCCATGCAAGATTTCGCCTCATGGGGTAAGAATGATCACAAGAAAAGTGAGGTATCAGCCCAGAACTACACGGGAGGAGCTTGTGAATGAGCAGTTGGGACCACAGACACTAAACAAACCATTGGTAAAACAGTACACCACCATGGATTGAAATCCTGCACCACCCGCAAGGTCCCCCTCCTCAAGAAGGCACATCTACAGGCCCTTTGAAGTTTTCCAATGAACATCTAAATGATTCACTGAAGGATTGGGTGAAAGTGCTGTGGTCAGATGAGACCAAAATTGAGCTCTTTGGCATCTACTCGACTCGCCGTGTTTAGAGGAAGAAAAATGCTGAGCCTAAGAACACCATCCCTACAGTCAAGCACAGAGGTGGGAACATTATGCTTTGGGGCTGTTTCTCTGCTAAAGGTACAGGTCGACTTTGCTGCACTGAAGGGCCAATAGAAAGAGGCCATGTACTGTAAAATCTTGGATGAGAACCTCCTTCCCTCAGCCAGGACACTGAAGATAGGTTGTGGATGGCTCTTCCAGCATGACAGTGACCCAAAACATACCGCCAAGGCAACAAAGGCGTGGCTCAACAAGAAGCACATTAAGGTTATGGAGTGGCCTAACCAGTCTCTAGACCTTAATCCAATAGAAAAATCTATGGAGAGAGCTGAAACTTTGAGTTGCAAAGCAACAGCCAAGAAACCTTAAGGATTTAGAGGTGATCTGTAAAGAAGAGTGGACCAAAACCCGTCCCGAGATGTGTGAAAACCTGGTAACCAACTACAAGAAATGTCTTACCTCTGTGCTTGCCAACAAGGGTTTCTCCACCAAGTACTAAGTCATGTTTTGCTTGGGGATCAAATACTTATTTTACTTACTGAAATGCAATTCAGTTTATAACATTTGTATCATGCTTTTTGGGGAATTTTTGTTGATATCCTGTCTCTATCCTTTAGAATAAAGGATAAAAATTATAGACCTTTCATTTCTTTGTAAGTGGGCAAGCCTACAAAATCAGCAGGGGGTCAAATAATTCTTTTCCCCACTGTATTTCGTATAGGTTTCGCCCTATAAGAGCTGTCGCTAATGGGATAAAAGCACAGCTAGTCAATGCCCTGCTGGCACACCGTCTCCCAAGAGTGTTAAAACAACACCTCAGCTTGCCAATATACCCCACAATAGCAGCCCAAAACACTGTCCTCTCCCTGCATCAGGCCTTGACTGAGAAGCAGGTGCAATCATGCCCATATAACACCTGACTGCCACTGTGAGAAGGCAGAGTGTTTAACAGGGGAGAAGTGCAGGGAAGAGCACACAGTGAGCGTGTGCGCCTGACAAACGCACAGTCTTTTAAAATGTTTGAGTTGTGAGAGTATACAGACAATAGCTACACATGATAACAGTCAGATGCTCATATGTGTTGCTGTTCTCTCATATCATAATATGCACAGTTCGATCAGAGGACAAAGCCTAATGATGCTGGTGGCCAGCCACGGTCAAGTGGGTGGAACAGGCAGGAGAACGGGAGTACCATGGATAACGCACAGCTAGAGAATCTGAGCAGGCAGTGAAGACACACACAGACGACAGTGGCATGCATTGACAGCACAGTCAGTGAGAATGCATTAGCCGACAGATAACCTCTCGAGTGAACAATACACATGCAGTATCAGAGCCCGGTGGCAGGTGCTTCACACCAGGAGGAGCCTCTCAATTGTGCAGAACATTTAGAAAAAGGGAGTCAGTGAAAACTCTGATGTGTCCCAAAGGTAAAAACGGGTAAAAGGACATGGAGAAGCCCAGGAGGCTGCTGTGCAAATGTCCTCCACAGCCATCCCCCTGAAAAGAGCAGTGGAGGAAGAAATAGCTCTTGTGGAGTGGGCTCTGATGTCAGGTGGAGGATCACTCCCAGCTGACACGTATGCTTGCGTGACAACCTCATACAATGTGTGAGACAGCCATTGCTTGGTTAGAAGCTGCCCAAGAGAGTGCTTCTTGTAATGCACAAACAACTGTTGTCTTTGCCTGACAGCTGCCGTGCAAGCTACGTAATGGAACAGTGCACGAACTGAACAGAGATCATGCAGTTCCTTTTCTGACTCATCTGCAGAAATCACCCATCATGTCCGATGGGAGGGAGCGGGGGCAGCCAGCAGTAGGGGAATGCCCTCGCAGTCTGCCATCTTTCTGATGATCTCCGGCAGAACGTGGAGCAGAGCCCTGAATGCTAGAGGCTGACTGGCGGCGAGAGCATGCTGCTGAGCCAGAGAAAGCTTGTCTCCGTTGGCATCCATGTTAACCGATGGATTGGGGGAGAACTGAGGGAGCCAGCGATGGCAGGGAGCAAGTCAATGGACTCAGGCCCATCCACGCCGAGGAACTCCAGGGGGTCATCTGCCAAGGGATCATCGCCGAGGTTCGCCCAGCTGCTGTCATTGTCAGGATCCCACTCTCTGACAGCTGCGAATTCTTCTGCCCGGTGCTGCTTCTCTGCCATGGGCAAGCGAGTACAGAGGGGGCAAGCAGCTTGGGGGGTTAGTGTCAGCTCGGCGTGCTCTGTGCCGAGGCAGGCCTTGCAGCGAGGGCATGGGTCGCTGGGCATGATGAAGCCCATATCACAGCCTGGGCACATGGTGATGGCGGTGCGGTGCTGGAGTCCAGCGTTGAGGATCTTTGCTCTTTAGCCATGATGAAGGAATTGCTCTTTAGACTGCTGAAGAAAACGAGGGAGCTGATCACAGGTCACATTGGCATTTATGCCACCACAGTGCAGGGCACAGGGCGCGAAAGAATCTCTCCAGGATTGCACATGCGCAAGTATTAAACCCAATAGCAATAGCTCTTAGAGGGCGAAGTCTATACAAAATAGATCATAAAAGTGTCTTCTCCTCTATTAACTGTGACTTTGATTGAAGATGAACTGCTGC
Source organism: Monopterus albus (assembly GCF_001952655.1). Lineage (NCBI taxonomy): Eukaryota > Metazoa > Chordata > Actinopteri > Synbranchiformes > Synbranchidae > Monopterus > Monopterus albus. Next base: position 66,121 of record NW_018128113.1, on the reverse strand, counting down.
AGCACTCTGGCCAGCATCTGACATGGCCAACTCATTCATGTGTAGATCCCAGAATATACTGAATGGGGGCTCTGTGCCCCGGCCACGGCAACCTGTGATCATTGATCTCGGATGGCAGCTCAGAGATCAGAAAAGAGAGCTAGACATTCAGCTTTTTCAGTGCAAAGTGCAACTTTATGGGCAATTTAAAAAATTTTCTAGTTACACTGAGCATAAAAAATTCACATTTGCTTTCTTGTAAACATACTGTACAGTTTTGTAGTTGTTGTTTTATGTTCGAGTTGGAAGTGTATTCATATTTTGCATTGTGGGAAGCACATGTTTTCAGTGAAAGTATAACTAGTGAGGTCTTAAATTTCAATCTCTAAACATGATGTGTAACAGTGGGTGGATAAAGTGAATGATTCATGTTTTTGTCTCTAATCAGTAATTACTGTGATGCAAGTTACTAATGTTTAAACCTCAAGCTATGAGTAATAACCAGCTGAGGGCTGTAGGTATACTCAGTGAATTAACTCATGTGCAGAGGACACCATGGAATGTATCAAGATACATCATCAGATTGTAAAAAAGTCAGGCCTAGCATAACTGAAGGCCAGGTAACCGGAGCCAAGCATGGTCTAAATATACAACACATCCATCTGAGAAGTTGATGTGATATTTCTCCGTCGTGCAAAGTCAGAATGAAACATTAGCTGGATGACCTTGACTCTTGCTTTTTTCCATTTAATATATTATCAAGAAAACTTACTCAGCTACACTAAAAAGAGAACAAATCACCTGGAAAACAATGAATAATTATGACATACTGCTTCTACAACTATAATGATAGTCTTTTTAGCACAGGAAATTTTGACCAGTCTGGCTGAAACAGTTCAGACATAGTTTTCATCTTATTTCTTATGTAGTACTTGTGTCTATGACTACAGTGATACCCTCAGGTACTCTTATCCTGTTAGTGTCATAAATTTGTGGTTTAATTCAGTGCAGTCTATGAATTTTTTATGATTAACAATTGTAATGTACTTTTCCCTTTTCCCCTCAACCTGATTCATCAACTTCTATTGCAGTTATAGAAATAGAAGTTATTGTTTTTCCATTTCCCTCAATCTGTTTAATGTTGTGTGAATTTGACAGTCATGGCATTGCATTCTGGTTCAGTGTAGCTAGTATCAGTAGAAAATTTGCTCTGAAAAAAGTATTTCCATAATTTTTTGATATCCAGTGTTGCCCCTTTATGTATTAAGCAATAGAGTAGAATTTTTGCTATACTCCAAGGATCTATGGCCCACTTATTATAGCACTGGATGGCCTACAGGCCTATATAAACATCCCATCCACTCACTACACCAACATGAAGCCAAATTTACAATACTCTAACACAAGCATGACCATGGCACCTCACCAGAGCAGAAAAGCCACTATACCACCACCTCAAGAGAGGAAGAACAAAAGAGGTCAGGGATGGAGAATTTACAACCTATGCTCTACTCTGGTTGGCAGCTTCCCAAACAGGTCGCAGAAAAAGTGCTGAGTAGTGGGGGGAAAAAAGGGGGGGGGTGACCTCCCCATCTGGAGAACAGAGCAGCCTGCAGTGATAGAGGAAGACAATGTCCTAGATAGAGATGAAGAGGGAGGGAGGGAGGGGATTATGAAATATGAAAAGAACTGTTGAATCATTCTTTTTTTTAACATGAAAAGTACAGAGTAAGAGATTGAAGATAAACAGCCATATTTCATATTTAGGAAAGGAGAGGAAGGTTACCATGGTGCAAGCTTTGACTGGCTGAATGCTGAAAGCCTGGAACAATCAGCTCCTTGGTCTGACGAGATGAGGTGCGGTCCATGCTTTCCTGTTTTAAAAAAATATATATTCTTTTTAGTGGTTAAAAAAAACAAACAGCGGGTTGATGTCAGATATTTTAGTGAAAGGCAAGACAGTGTGTTATTTTCACAGAGTTCAGAGAGTCAAACAAAGGGTGGGCTCATGCATCCACCCTTAAGGAACGTCGGGCTTCATTCAGAGCCAAGTGACACTTTGAACCTGTGACGCTGTGACTTTGTGACCCCCTGACCTTTTCTCTGTTTTCTCTGACACACATACACACTCACATGAGAAACTGATTTAAGCATTAAAAAAAAAACACACAGAGATTAATCATTTTTAGAATAAAAAAATACCAACTCAGGCACACTTTAACACTTAAAGACAACCTCACACGTCTGGAGATACACACATACTCACACTGCCAAGGTCTTCACACATTGTCTAATTTGAAGCAGCCTAAAGGCAACAGAGCTGCAGATGAGAAAAGGAGGGGAAAAGCAAAATAGCTTTTCAATCTTTTTTCCAGGAAAAAGAAGAACGAGGAAACACTGCTTCCAGGAACTGCTTGCGGTCAGAGACCCTGTTGTGCATGTATGCACATACACACTCTTGCAGCTCCCCTCTGTGCTTCGAAAACATCCATAAATGCCCAGAGTAAGATTTATAGCTCTAAGAAGCAGCAGCCAAAAGCTTTCCAAGGAAGGCAACTTGGCTTCAGGGCCTGTGGGCTGACAGAGAAAGTCTGCAGGCTTCAGCTAGAGACAACCAGCTGAGATGAAACAACTTACCTACTAAATTCCTTCTTATACATAGTATACCTTACTTGTCATGGGAGAAGCATGGAAGGCAACATGCAAACAACAGTGAGCATTTCTCTAAATTCACAGAAAACAGGATTCCTGTTCAAACAAGCACAGGTAGATCCATCTGTTTAAACTTATACCATATGGCCAATCATTGTTCAAACTCACAAAATGTTATTTTAGACTCTAATGAAGATCCCAAAGTTACTTAATGGGATACTTTATGCATGTCATTAATACAGCCAAATATCTTAGCTTAGCTTAGCATGCTGTAAAGACTGGAAACAGATAACCTGGTTGTGGCTACACACAGACCTCTAAAGTTCTCTAATCAAAATGTCATATCTCATTTGTCTAACCTGTAGAAAAGCTAAAATGTAAAAACCACAATTAATTTTATGGTACTTTATGAGTCTGGCTGTTTCTTAGCTAGGAGCTGTCACTGCATCAGTGAATTGCCACTCACTGCCTTGCAAGTGCTCAGGGCTGAAGTCTCTGGCACATAAAACCCGACAAAACCGAGAACTGTTGTAGATGTAATATTTTAATTTAGCAGGCTTAAGAAGTGCTGGTAGGTAGATTATGCTGCTGTCGGACAGAGCCAGGCTACAGTAGCTGTTTCCCCTGCTTCTCTTTCCCCATTCTAAGCTAACTGGCTGCTATTGTGGGGAAATGTGGAGAAAACAATGTAAAGATATTTAAAAACAATTGTAATGCTGCAGCCATAAGGACACAGCATTCACACAACTCACTCAAATGTAAAAACAATGCAGCTAGATTGTTTAAATGGTTCAGGTATGTTTTTGATAATCACGACCCTGAGACCTTTGTTAACCTTCTTTCAGCACTGTCAACACTATATTATGGAATTGCCTTTTCCTGGACATGAGAGTGTATTTGTATACACTGTGTGGAGGCAGGACGGTGTCCCAGTTCTAGCAGCAGAGTTAATATACAGCTAGAAGTAAACCAAGGAACAGGCCCAAGAGAGGAAGCAAAACAGAGGGAGACAGACAGAAAGCATGCAACAGTGGAAACAGAAACTTGGAGAGGGTAAAAAAGGTATAAATGATTCAAGAATTAAAGAAGAAAGGTGGAAGAAGTAGTCAGCCAGAAACTGATTCTGGACCTGCCTAGGAGTCAGCTGATAAGAGAGACAGATACTACAAACTCTGACAGGTCTAATTTATTCTTTAAATACATACTGTACTTATATTAATACAACCAAATTCAAAACAAGTTTGGAACCTCATATTTTAATACAAGAACAATCTTTCTTTTGCTGTGAAAGAGGGGTTTGATTCAGTGTGTCAAGGGGTCCAAGTTGATCCACTGACAGCCCGCCATAGTAATGCTAAGTTAAGAAACACTATCATATCAACCTTTGTAGCTATCTTAGATTTGAGTGATTTTGAGTCATTATTTCTCGTGATATCTCGTCCCAGATCATCCTGACATCTCAAAGTTACATAATGTCTTGGTTCTTGGAGTCAGCAGTAGCTGTGTATGAACTCTAGGGCCAAGACTCTCAGTCACCTTGACATACCGTGGCTGCTCTTGTTCGTGGACACCTCTACACTTTACACCTCTTTCATCACAAGTAAACTTCTTTTAAACATACTTTCTCTCAGCACATCAAAAGATACACACTAGAAAACACAAACCCAAGCCCATCGCTGTGCAGAGTGGCTGACCTCTGAGAACATCAAGACAGAGCTGTAGTCGGTGTTCTCAGACACAACAGTCATGATCAGGACCTTTGGCACATACACTGACATTCAGAGCAGAGGATATTTTTCCCTATACTTAACCAAAACCACTACTTGCATAACCCTTACCCTAACCTTAAAGTTGTCACTCTAAAATTGAATGATTTTACATGGTGGAGACCAGCAGCTGGTCCCCACGGGGAAAGCCAAGTCCCCGGAGTGACTGTGTAAGCAGGTCCCCATAATGCCAGTAATACGGCACACACGCTTCAAAGACAGCCCTGGAATGCTGGCCAGATTCCCAAACATGTGCTATGTATAAGGTTATATAAGTATGTAGCAAAGAGGGCTCATTAGCTCCTTGTCTATACACACACAATTATACACGCTAAACCTTCAGTTGCTGTCTACAGAGTGACTCCATGGCGCGTATGTGTGTGTGCTATGCTGTGTCATGTCAAGTGGTAAGCTTTATATAACACACGCACACACACACACACAGCAATGTTGTAAACCATTTCTCTCCCTCTAACTATACAACTCTGTTTTTACTCCACAAGATGCAGGGTGGAGGAATGTTGTTTTCTATGGGGATTCAATTCACTATTCACTGCAGTCTTACTGGTGCAAAACCCTTTCCTGGAAACTTACGTGAACCAATCCAACTTAATGTCAGCTCAACAGGGGCTCAGCAGTCCCACACTCGGGTTAGCAGGGGGCTGCATTTTTCTAACACCACTAAGAGGAATAACGCAGCTGAGGCTACGTCACCTCCATCGTCTCATTGGACCCAGTAAAACATCATTCTATCAGTCCCATGATTTCAAGCCTGTCACACAACAATGCCCACAGTTTTATTATTTTGTTGTTTGTTTAGCACTCTATTTATAGACCTCCATTTTACTCTTTAGCCAAATTCTTTAGGTTACTGGAGGGTTGGAGAGGAGAAAATCCAAACTGAGAAACAAAGGGAGCATTCTGCAGGAGCTGGACAGTGGAAGTGGGTCTGTTGTATTGCACAGATGCCATGTTCACCAAACTAGGCCATGAGTCATTCACTGTGAATCAAGTAGACCCTGCAAACCACTGAACACATGTCGGTACACATATGGAGAGATTTGTGAAACTATGCTTGCCTGTGAGAACTGTCTTTCTTTGAGTCATAACTCAAACCTAGACCCTTGTATTAACCTAAATATAAAGCCATAAAGCTGAACTAATCAATATGTTTAAATGAATTAATGAAGGAAATCTGAATAGTGCCACTCAAAGTGACAACACAGAGAATTACCAGTACTTGTGCTGTTGCCATCAGCTCTATGAAGTGTTTCAGCCTGCTTTACCTCTTTGTTTTGGTTTACCAGTCTACAAATGCTGATAGTTCACAACACTGTCATCAACCTAGTGTCTAGCCACAGCAGGCAGCCGTTTTCAACACAAATCTCAATCAATAAACAGACAAAGCACTTTGGAGGGACCTAAAACAGGGTCAAGACAGAGTAAATATTGGATTTAGCTCCTCTCGTGGCCAAGCAACAAGACAAAAACATTATAAACAAATGTTAATGTAGTGTTGTGTCTGGTGAATATACAAGTGAATAGACAAGATTTATACACCTTGATAATACATCACTGTTGTGTTTTCATGTTGTTTTGTTTACTCTTTTTAATGACCTGGTTTTCTGTAGCTTTTTTCATTAATTCTGCTCATTATGATAAGATTTTACTCACCAATCTAAGTGCTATGATGTGGGGGAAAGGTGACATTACTAGGTGACATGACTTATTGGCCAGAGTTCAGTGGATCACGTATATGAGCAGTTAGCTAAGAGCTAACTCTTTAAAGGTTAGGATTTTTGTTTAACTCTAACCCTTAAGTCTTACACCTGAAATGGAAAACACACTAGCAATTATACTTTTCCAATGCTGTTGTTTGTCCAGCGTGAACAATGAGGACCACTACAATCACAGGATTTTACTTTTATATCAGCGAGTTTGTATATGAAGCAGGAGACATTTAAACTAAAAGGTATTTATAATAACAGTGAGCACTGGTATTGTGTATGCTGACTAACAACTGTCAAAGCTAAATGAATAAGTGCATATACAGTAAGGACACAAAATATTTACCTGGTAGTTTGAGTGATGTAAGAAGTAGTCAGGGCATCCTGCTAAGGCCATGGTGTTCCTTCAGTGTTCTCTCCGTGGGGAGTCACACCTAGGTTGTGTCACCAGCAACCTGCACATGAAGCAAGGATACAACACAGAAAACAAACTGAATGAAAAGAAGGAAAGCATCACAACAAAGTAAAGAAGAAAGCACAAACTCACTAAAGGACTTTAATGATGAAGAAAAAGTCATCAGGGAACACACACAAATGAATTCGTCAAACGGATGCAACACCCAAGGTGAGTGTTGTCACATCACTTACCACCCGGCAATAACTTTGTGTAACCGGTATCTAACTGGTATGCCTTAAGACCCTTCTCCCCACTCTCTGCTAAACAGAGAACAATGCCTGCATGTGCAAATGAATGTGCATGCATAGATGAACATGTGCACAGCAAGTAAGAATAATCACCTTTATTGGCCAAGTATGTTACACACAAGGAATTTGTTTCCGGTGGTGCTCTACCCACTGCACCACTGTCGCCTCCCCAATATCCAATGTAAACACAGCCACATACACAAGTCACTTCCCAAACAAACCTTAAGAGAGAGGGGAAGTGGGGGGGCATATCCATGGCATTGTGCAGCATTAACTCCTGTGTGTGTGTGCCGGGAGAAGTTGTGTTTGGAAAGAGGATATACACAGACTGCAATAAAGATCTCAAGCTGTTCAGCATTGAGTCTTGCGCAGTTTGTAGTATAAAAACTATTACGTGCCTACAGTATATACATGAATTTATTTTCCTGCATTATTGAATAAATAGACCATTTTCATCCACATTGCCTTCATTAGTGTTAAAAATAATTCCGTATCTTGCGGTCATACCCAAAAATTCACTCCATCCACTTAAACACAAAGGTAAATGTATCCCTTGGCCTTGCATGTTGTCGTTCTTAGAGTCAGGTTTCTTTATCCACTTGTTTCATTGTATTGCCTAGAAAATCCTTTCCTTGCCTGCTAGCAAAAATCCCAGATCACCAACAAAATCTGCAGATGTCCAGCATATAAACTGGGCTTTTCTCTCAATTCAAAAAAAATAACACTCCACAAAGGACGAAATACCTTAGTAAAGCGGTTATGTCTCCAGCCCGCATATGAATTTCAGGGAAGTACTGCAACTGATACTGCTTTCAACAGAGTTACAGAAAACTGACATACACACTGAACTATGTATCTCTCTCACTAAATAGCTCCTCTCACCCTTTGACTGCTGGTTTCTCTTCAGGTTCTCTCCTAACATGTCTCCATTATATAGTTCATTATATAACAGATATCAGATGGTTCTAACAATATCTCTTCCTCCTCCTCTTTCTCCCTTTCTTTTCACCCCACTAATTACTGTTTCAACTATCTTTGGGTCACTTGGCTGGTTGAGAATGTGTGTCTACAGCATGGAAATTTATACAGTTCTCCACTGATAATTGCACACCTTTGTTATTTTATTTTTTACTGTGACTAGTTTTATTTCTGGCATGTTCTTGCATAGGCTTATGTGTGTGCACACAAACCAAAATGCTGGCCAAAGGGGCACGCAGGGTTGATTGTATGTACAGCTAATAAGCCTGTAAGCAAAGCCAAAGCGCCGAGTGTTTGACATTTGCTGACATTTGTGGTTCCTCCTGCAGAGAAGGGGACTAATTCAGCTTTACTGGTCATACTGGGAGATCTAGGGAATTAAATGGGACATGGAGCAACTTAATAATGCCACATGTGAGTGTGTTTGTGGATAAAACGTCCAAGCTTACATCTTTCCGAACACAGACTGACTCAGGTGCTGACACCGAGAGCTTTTTTTTCCCAGGTTTTTATTGATTATGACCGTATTCTCTCATCAAGTGAGTAAAAAGTGACAACCTCGTGGCATACTTTCCATCTGTACCCTTCATCCTCTATCTCACAAACAGCCCGCCATTCACAATCTCTTATAGGCTTTAATGTTATCTGATCCTAAATAGCCTGTACTCTTCTTTATGCACCAGGAAGGAAGGAGGAAGTTCAGCTGCATGCAGAGATTAGCTACATTAAACCTCGCCTAATGGAGCTTTATGATAGACCATCAACACATACAGACATCAAGCTAACACAGTCAGCTTATCCTCCCTGATGCAGTAGCTTCTTTATGTACTGTGGGTTCAGATGACTGCCTTGCAAAGTTGGAATTAATGGAAGAAGCAGTTACAGTGAGTAAATGAAACAGTCACTATAGAGGAATTTTTTTACCAATGGAGCATCATGGGCTGGCTGGTGTGATGAGGAGCTGTGTCATTTTATGACAAGATATAAACTCCCTTCCACCATCACCAGCACAGTCTAAGTACAACTGCAGTGATGTAGTGTCAGAGGATAACATCCTTTCATACAGAACACCAGGAGGAGTAGCACATTGCCTACAGTGACAGACTTTTAAAGGTGTGCAGCCTACAGTAAGTTTGTATCTCAGAAAACGTCATATTTATTTATAAGTATTTTCTGATCAATAAAATATAAAATGATTTTAAAAGCGTCTACTCTCACTTGCATCACTGTACATGAACAATGTGCATCTATAGGAAGAATTATTGATACTGAGTTAAACCATATGCGATTCTACTGACAGAAATTAGTTTCCAAACAAATAGCCAACGTGCTTACAGTAATAAAAAGGCTGGAACACAGCTGAGTATTCGTGTCCAGGATGCACGACGGAGCAGCAGCCGGCGCGGTTCGACTGTCCTCCTATGGGTCTCCACGCAAACTGCCCCCCACCCCAGAAACTCTGTCCACTCTTCTGTTGTCTTCACCTTCCCCCCACCCTCCCCTTTCCCAAAGAGCTTTCCTTACACACACATTAACTACACACGTCCAAACACACGCACTGGTCGCACTCTGCACTTTACAACCAGCTGACTCTTCTCACTATCTCCACACACACACACACACACACACACACACACACACAAAGACACACTCTCGATGCGAAGGAAACCTCCCCTCTCAGCCCCGCCCTGTTCACAACAACACACTGCAAAAAAATGAGTCCTTTTCTTTACAAGCTGCAAATACAATAATTATCAAAACGTGTAAGAAAATAATAATTTATCCCTTAATATTCAGAGGTTGTCATTGTCTTTACATTTTTAGAACATGTTCACGTTTTATGGCTCAAAATAACAAATGTGAATGTGAAGTTTGACATTTTTTGCAGTGTGCGCAAGACCGGACTTTAACCCTTTTACTGGGAAGAGGCCTCCAACTTGAGCTGAAATGATAATGTCAGACCATCCATCTGGTGTCACTGCTGCAGGCTTACAGTTTGTACTTGCTCTGTGGCCTGCAGCATGTGTCCGTCATGGTAAATATAATAATCATCACACATTCACACCAACAGATTAATAAAAAAGTCCCTCTAGGCATATTACAGCCATACCACAGGAGTTCAAAATAAGGTATGACAAGGTCACTATCTCTCTGCCAAGTGTAAACAGACAGCATGGTATAATTGGATTTAGATTTTATAAATAGTGGAGTCATAAGTCCTCCCTCCCTTCACCACCAAAAATTACTTTTTTTTATATTGTTTTGGTTTTTTCCTCTTTTTGTAACTTATTAGCTTTAAATTGTAAAAATACAATGCCTCTAAATGTTATTTCTCAACATGGAGGTTTAAATATCTTTTCATAGCCTTCTCCACACTGCCAGGAATAAATTTTAATGACAATAATCATTTATTTACTTATTTATTCAGCTAGAGCTGTTTTTATATAACATGTTGCAAATATGCTGAAAAATACTGGAGTTAGACAATAAAATACCCCCCAGCTGTTAGTGTTTAGCCGACAGCATGGCAACTGTTAACTACTGGATACTATGATTTTAGATACATTGATACATTTACAGTCTCCAGATAATGAATTCTACAAATTGTAGCGGTCCACTGGTCTTCCTCTTGAAACCACAATGAGGTTGAAGTTTGTGGTTTTCAATTAAAGTCTCAACATCTTTTGATGCAGATGATTATGTTCCCACAGAGATGAGCTGTAATGTCTACTGATTTTATAACTTTTTCATTTAACACCATCATCAGTTCAAAATTTTAATTTGTCAAGTGTTTGGTTTATGTTTGGTTTAAATACATGCAAAGCTAATCACGTTCTCACATGACCTCCTATGGAAGAATTGCAGGAGTAATAAAATGAGTTTTAGGGTGTTTGTCTTCACAACAGTAGAATAAATATAGCTGCAGAGTGGAGATTCATATGACTTTGAGGCAAAAGACTGTCATTATTTAATAAATATTCCACTTTGGATACAAGTGTCATCAGTATTACTTTTAAATTTGTCTAAGTAGCTTAACATTATTCTTTTCCCCAAACCACTGAGCATGGAAAATATCCATCCATTTTCCTCCGCTTATCCAGAACCGGGTCGTGGGGGCAGCAGTCTAAGCAAAGATGCCCAGACTTCCCTCTCTCCAGACACTTCCTCCAGCTCCTCCGGGGGAACGCCGAGGTGTTCCCAGGCCAGCCGAGAGACATAGTCCCTCCAGCGTGTCCTGGGTCTTCCCCGGGGCCTCCTCCCGGTGGGACATGCCCGGAACACCTCCCTGGGAAAGCGAGGCATCGAAAACAGAGGCCCGAGCCACCTCAGCTGGCTCCTCTCGATGTGGAGGAGCAGTGGTTCTACTCTAAGCTCCTCCTGGGTGACCGAGCTCCTCACCCTATCTCTAAGGGTGCGCCCGGCCGCCCTGCGGAGAAAGCTCATTTCGGCCTGTATCCAGGATCTTGCCCTTTCGGTCATGACCCAAAGCTCATGACCATAGGTGAAAGTCGAAACGTAGATCGACCAGTAAACCAAGAACTTCGCCTTACAGCTCAGCTCCTTCTTCACCACGACGGGCCGGTACATCGACCGCATTACTGCAGAAGCTGCACCGATCTGCCTGTCAATCTCCCGTTCCATCCTTCCCTCACTCGTGAGCAAGACCCCAAGATACTTGAACTCCTCCACTTGAGGCAGGAACTCCCCACCAACACTGAAGGGAACAAGCCACCCTTTTCCGACTGAGAACCATGACCTCGGATTCCAAATCCAAATCCAAATCCGTGGAAAATATTACTAGTTTAAAAATAGTGATAATATAGCACTGGTAGCTTCAATTTCATAGCTCCCACCACTGCTCTAATGCAGTTTAATTTCATTTACAGGCCATAAATTGCTTGGACTGTGTTAGATATTCCTTGACACCTCCTTCCCTTTCACCCATCCATCAGCAAGCCATACACAAGCTCAGGTTTCACCCACTCACAGTTTAGCTAAACACTCACTCCACCTAATCTGCTTTTAGACGTGTGGCACACACACTGGGGTTGACAGAAGGCAGAGTGGATCCAGTAAAGAGAGAGGACACTTTATTTGAGCCTAGTGGTTAATAGTGGCTTCAGAAAATATTCAGACCCTCTGGATTTTGTACACTTTAATTGTTATAAATCTAACTTTAAATGGATAAAACTGACATTGCCCTGATTTGATTTATACCTCACCATAGTTTTATCACAACAGTCTGCAGTGAGTTCTTTAACACTGTGGCTTGGTTTATCTCCTGACATAAAGGGCCTTTCTCAGTCTGCATTCTTCTCTGTACCCGTGTTCCTGCAGACTTATATGTCAACAGGCAGAGCTCAGGTACTGTTTCAGTTAACTGTCTGCATCTAGCCAAGTACACCGCAAATCAAGTGTTCTTGCTCTGCCCATTTTATCAAGGATGTTTTGAGAGTGGACTTGTATCCCAGAATGCACTGCATACCAACTAGCAATTATTTTGAGCCGGGCTAAAAATATTCACTAGTTTATAATTTTTGTCCTAGTACTGGTATTATGCCACTTTATCGAGTTCTGACATTTTTCCAAGCAACACAGTAACCACTTGAAAATATGTGGTAGGTCTATCCAAGTAATGACAGTTTAGAAGGTTGCTCCAATGTTTTTGCAGATGAGTGCCAGTTAGCAGGCCAAACTAGCTCTAATTAGCATGCAGCTACCATTTTGATGGGAAAGTAAACATCTGTTATCTTTCTTAGAGTAGTTTGTCAGTGAGGACGTTGGTGTTCCAATTGCACATAGAGCATAGTGCATGCTCCTGTCTTCAGGAGCATGGACCACAAGTTTGAACCTTACAATTCCTGAGTTCAGGAGTCAGAATTGTGTATATTTTGTACTGAGAAGTGCCTACAGTGTTAATTATGGGACCTTATATCCTTAGATGGGGATAAGGTGGGTGTGTGCATTTCTAAATGTACAGTCAATTCAATTTGACACTGGTGGACTCCAGTCAAGTTCTAGAGACATCTGAAGGATGATCCAAGCACACAAGATGAACTGACCACAACTGACAGCTACTTTAACCTGTAGTTCACCACTTAAATCAGGTGGTTCTAAATCCACTGGCTCACACTCTACAGGTGCAGAATCGGGAACAGGAGCTGTACGTGCCTATACTTCTAGCTGTAATAGCAGGAACTGATGCTGTAATGCTTTAAAACGCTGTTCTTGCCGTGCACTCTCTTCCTTCCATTGAGCTTCCTAGGCCGCCTGCTCGCCCATAAGAGTCTGGAGCTTTTTGGTTCTCTATCTTCATCCACAGTGCCATCAGCTCCTCCACAAGCTCCCTTATTCATTTCCTCCTCTGGAACAGTCTGCTGAGTGAGACCATCTCTTCTTCCATCTGCCCGTCCTCCTCTTTCTCCTCCACAAAACATCACTCCATCCAAAATTAGGAAAAACCATTCAAAGGGAGAGGAAGGAAGGAAACAAAAAAGAACTGCATTTGCACCTGGTTAATTTGCTATTATTTCCTGATGTATGTTTCCCAGTAAGAGCCACATTTAAATAACACCAGCTGGAAACCTTGCTATAGATTGAATATAGAACAAGGACAGGAAAAAGATTTCCAGTGACCACAGGTCTTTTTTTTTTTTTTTTTGAGGCGTATTAAACTCAATGACTCTGTGGTTGAACAGGCTCTCACACAGAACGCTCCCACTGTGGGCCTGCACCTGCTCATCCTCCACACACACACACACACACACACATTCCTGTATGAGCAGCGAGGTGAGGTCCAGGTAAATGTACATTGGGAGTGAGGACCACCATTTCTGCTATACTTACAGACAAATGCATGCTACATTTCAACACTAGAGGGCTCACTGACTCCCATTTTCACCTCAGCTTATGGAAAAATCACAGGGAAAAAGTAAGCATTCAACCACTGGAGTTAGGACCTTTTGATTGGGGACGCTATTGTGCTTGCTTCTTAGTAGATGATTTTAATTATCTTTGTTTTTTAGTTTAATATATCTTTGAAAAGAATTGCACTCTTTGGGGATCATAGATAAGCAAAATGCCTACATGAACATTGTGACTATAGACCAGGCTATTGTATGAAAGTGCAGATTTACAAAACACTTCAGCAAAATACACATTACCAAAAAACATCAAATAAAGCTACAAGACAGGTCAACTACAGTAAACAGAATTGCATTTATTTAAGTTTGTTAAACTTTAACTCTCTCACAACATCCATCCTGCATATACTCTAGGGGGTTGCAGAAGAGCTGTTACCAAGCCCAGATGAAGGTAGGTAAACCCTGGACAAATTGCCAGTCCGTAGCTTATCCAGCAGCTACCACACCCATCCAGCCACAGTAGCAGCCAAGATGGCTACTGTGACTATTATTATTTTACTTGCGATCACCTGTCTCAAAGTAAGCATAAACTTTATTGCCAAGTATTTTAAGAACACAAGGAATTGGACTCAATACACCAACAATGTGCACAACATAAAAATTACATAAATACACAATATGTACAGTACAGTAGTTGCAAATAAAAAGAAGAAAAAAATTCACCTACCTTGAAAAATGTAATGTTTTAAATACTAATACATATATCGTCTATATCAGGTGTACAATCTGTTCCCATGGATTGGCAAATGGTTTGCTGACAAGAGAGAATTCCACAAACTGTTCACTGCCAACATAAAACAGAATTTAAAGCTGTTCAGTCACAGAATGAGTCTGTGGTCAGCCTGTGTAGGACAAAGTTAGTAATATGCAGTAATGTAGTACACTACAGTACATGTAACGTTTAAAAGTTTAGGAACAAGTGAATAATTTGTGGTCTTTATATGCAGAAATCTGGGATTACCAACAGTCACTTCCACAATGAAAACCTTATGATGACAGTTATTAATGTATTTGCTGCTGGAACTGATACAACAGCAACTACAGTCAGATGGGGACTTCTGCTTATGGCAAAGTATCCAGATATACAGGGTAAGGAGCTGAAAATGTGCACAGATTTCAAACATAAACACACTGCACATTCCAAACATCACAAGATTATCAACATCATAAACTAGGTAGAACTAGAGTCCAGACCGCCTCCAGGGCAGCTCAGTTTCCCCATGCCTTCCCATGCTCTGCTCAGCTCTGAGTGTGTTTGAGTGCAACCCCTCCCTCCACTAAACAGAGATCAACACAGGGGAAACTACAGGGGAAAAGCAAAGTATGGTCTGCATCAACTCGTGAGGTTATGCCGGGGTGACAGTTAAGGGAAGCAAGGGGTGTACCGCTTGTTATGTTCCGACAGTGTAAACACAGCTCAATGTCTTGTTGACCAAAGTACTTTACATAATTAAAATAAAAACAAAATCGAATCATTCTAAAACTTAAAATCAAAAGGAGAAATTAAACACACTGCTGTATTTTGGAGCTTGGTCTTACTGGTATTTTGTGGACAGGGGCTGAGCTCCAAATGCAGCCATAGGCATTTGCTACGCCAATTGTATGAATGGGCGTGCCCATAGCTACTGGTAGCTGTGAGAGAGTGCTAAACAGTGAAAATGTTAACATGTCTAACCTTTGTAAAATATACTAACGTTAATGCTATGAAGCTCCATTATTTGGCTCACACATGAACACAGGGATCACTCATGATTATAACATTTATTAGTTATAGACAGACCCAGTATTATTAGCCATGTACCTGGCAGCAGCAATAAACAACTATGATCATGATTTCCTTGTAAGGTGTTAAGACATGAGTGTGACCTTCAGTTGCATCCAGTTTCTTCTTTTGTACACATTGAGACTTCACAATTATTAAGCTAATTAAGGACAGAAAGACTAACATACAGTATATAAACATTGAGTAGAGGCAAAAATGTGTTGGTTTTACTCTCTATATTGGGAGTGCTGAAATTATGATGAAATTATATATGAAATTACCGGCCTAGTTGTTAAACCTCATATAATTAACTAAAAATTAGTAATTATTAAATATTCGCCCTCTTCTGTGGTGGAGTTCCAGCACTGGTGATCCAGCTGTCCAGTGGTCCTTAGTAAATGATAATCACTGGAGATGTCATCTCTAGGTCACGAAGTTTCATTTCTCATAAATCTGATCCTTTTCCTGCTCTTTATACTTTCTCAGCTGTACATAGAAAAGATAAAGACACAAGGGACAGAAATGGATGAGTGCCAGAAAGCTGAACTCCACCAAGTCCTTTCTCACTTTATTTTTTTGATGACATGCTCACAATGACATGCCAAGCTCACCACCGTTGTGTTTACATGCAGCCCTTTGCTCTAAAACCATGTACAACTAAAACTTATTCAACAGCCATTACTTTATATAGTGACGGAATTGAGCCAAGTATATTTGCAGCTTAAACACATCAGGCTGATTTTCACACAGGACAGAATTATTAATTATGACAGGCAATAAAAAGCAAAGAAAAGCATGTAGGTTACTGTATATAAACATGCCTGCAGCTGTAGAAGCCAAGATGGCTACAGTCGTAGCCACACAGAAGGTAA
>NW_018128113.1:47089-49733 GCF_001952655.1 Monopterus albus | reverse complement strand
CCAGCAGCTACCGTAGCTATTACAGCAGCCATCGTAGCTACAAGATGGCCACTGTGACTATTACCGTTTTACTTGCAATCTTCTGTCACAAAATAAGCATAAGCATAAACTTTATTGCCAAGTATTTCAAAAACACAAGGAATTGGACTCAATGCCCCCACAATGTGCACAACATAAAAACTAAATAAATACACAATATGTACGGTACACTACAGTAACGTTAGCATGTCAAACCTTCGTAAAATATACTACCGTTAATGCTATGAAGCTCTATTTTTTGGCTCACACATGAACCCGGCTCGATGCTCACTTGTCACAAAAGTAAAGGAACAGGTCTGTAATTTTTACATGTTACAGTGCACAAACCAACATTCAAAATTTTGCGCCCAGTGGCTATGGGCGCGTCCATTCACAGAGTGGGCGCAGCAAATAGCTATAGCTGCATTTGGAGCTCGGCGCCCCTCGTCGAATGGCGAATCAAAATTTTAATGTCACAACTTAGAGCATTCCGTTTTGTAATAATGTAATGTTATGAATTTCAACCAATTTATGCAAATATGCCTATTCCCTTTTCACTCTTGGAGAAAAGAAATTGTGGGGGAGAATCGTTCCAGTGTGTTCTGAATTATGGAGATACTAACTTCCGCTTGGGCCTAGAATGCGTACGGCACTCGCTGTGGGTGCCTAGCAACGGTTGCTAAGCTGTTTACTTACGTCAGACGTTCCTTTGATGAGGTTACGTCCAGATTTACCTAACAAGTCTATGCCAACAATAGTAGTTTTAACTATACACAGAGTCAGACAGTTCGGTTAGTTTTAACCAGACACACTCACAGAAATAAGTAGCCAATTTCAAAAACATTCACTTCGTAAAAGACCAGCTAACATGGATGTAAACACTGACGGTCTCCCGGAATTAACTGTGGAACAGCTTCACCCATTGACTCAGTCCAGTGACTCTGGAAGCCATGAAGCCTCATCACATCAACTTCAGGAGGAGCAAATTACCGTACTTTCAGATGATACTGTTGATTATCTGTCTTCCCAAAGTGAAGCGGTGAGCGTCAACGCTAAACAGGTGAAAAGGACAAACATGGGCCTACGTAGTTATGCAAGCTTCGCTGCTGAAGAGAAGGAAAGGGGACAAGGTTATCTGTCTTCCCTACATAAATGGGCAAGCGTCACTGCTGAAGAGGTGAAAACGATATACATTGCCCAAGAAGCTACATTAAAAGATCATCTGTCTTCCCCAAGTGAAGCAGTGAGCATCACTGCTGAAGGGGAGGAAAGGACAGACAGCGGCCAAGAAGCTACATTAAAAGATCATCTGTCTTCCCCAAGTGAAGCGGTGAGCGTCAACGCTGAGCAGGTGAAAAGGACAAACGTGAGCCTACGTAGTTATGCAAGCTTTGCTGCTGAAGAGAAGGAAAGGGGACAAGGTTGTCTGTCTCCCCTACAGGCAAGTATCAGCGCTGAGCAGATGAAAAGGGTGAGAGAACGTTACGTGGAGGCAGCTGTGTCCTCTGTGTATTCCAGGCTTATCGTGAAATGCAAATTATTAGTTAATCCACCACATAACTCCATGAAGCGAGTGCGTGATAGAACCTGTGATCTCTTGAAGTCTGAAGATTTAGACTGTAATTTAAAATTATTGAAGGACCTGGACAAAAAGGTGTACAAAGACCTGTGCAAACATTTTGGCAGTGCAGATAGGGTGCAGTTTCAACTGTATTCGGATACAACAGTAAGTGAAGATTACATCGCCTTGACTATAAAAAATCACTTACTTAACCCTAACCCACCAAAGAAACACAGCGCCATTCGCAGGTTCTTTACTAATGCGTGGAAATGTATCCGATGTCGCTAAAGTAGTCAAAAGGAAATCATTGAGTGGTGGGACTCTTTGCACTTCCGGGACTTTTGCCACATAAGTGTACAGTATGACAAGAGATAACGCATTCCTTATGACATCCATGGTAATAACAAGCTTCTCAGCATTACTATTGAGAGCTCACAGCTACAGTAAAAGACAAAGACACCGTGAGTTTGCAATCTGCCTACTATGGTGTTGTGGATTTCCTCCAAGGTGCTCCGGTTTCCTCCCACATTAAATTAGGAAACAATTCGTCAATCTAAATTAACTGATTGATCTGATCTATTAAAAGCTGATTAGATAAAACATGTTGAGAGTGTGATTAATGTATGCTAAAATAATTACTTTCATAAAGAATAACATAATGAAATTAAATTTCTTGGTGTCATAACAGATTATAACATAATTTGGAAACTTCACATAAAGCATGTATAAGAGCCGTCCCTGGTAGGCTAGTGGTTAAGGCGCAGCACTCTCGCCGCTGCGGCCCGGGTTCGAATCAGGGTTGCGTCAGGAAGCAATAGGCCCTACTGCTATTTTTTTGGCTCACACAGGGATCACTCATTATTATAGCGTTTGTTATAGACAGACCCAGTATTATTAGCCATGTACCTAAGAAACAGCGATAAACAACACTGATCATGTCGCGCTCACAATGTAAACACAGACTGTAATGATAGCACACCGTATTTATAATGTCGGTTATTTCAATGAGCGACCTTCTGTCACAAAGTACAATACAGTGACAACGTTAGCGCGTCTAACCTTCGT
>NW_018128113.1:43037-45313 GCF_001952655.1 Monopterus albus | reverse complement strand
ATCAATAGTGTCTTCCATAACAAAGTTCTTTATATTTCTCTGACTCATGCCTGTAGATTCACAGAGACAGCTTGAGCAGTGGCAGAATGGCCCTCAGTCAGAAAATAACCATCCCCTTGCTGATGCAAAACAAAGTGCCTGAGGGCTTTGAGGATGAAAACCATGTAAAGGTGGATCTATGGCCTGAATCCGTAAGTACAGAGACCAACAGAGGGATAGCTATTCTCTGTAATCTGTGGTTGGGAACGTGAATTTATTTTTTACAGTGGACATGAAGATGTAAATATAACCTGCCAAAGAAGCATCTCAGTGAGCATATGAAAATGCCTGACAGGACAAAATGTCTTTGACTGTCAGAGGTTTTGACTAGGAATGAAATTTGAGTGTGTGAAAGTGCTGACAGTCAACTAAGTAGAATAACACCCCTGTGTGCATACACAGTTGAGCACATGCATCTGGGCACAGAGGACTTTGACAGTACAGTTAGTCTTTGGTGGCAGACAAACGTCAGCATTCTCCTTAGAGACATGCAGGCAGCCAATGAGACCTCTTTCTATTTGTTTTCATCAGAGGCCTCATGCCTCATCACTGTCATCCTATATCTGTTCTCAGTCACTTTAGATGTAACTAAAACATGGGAGTCAGGAGAAACTTGCTCACTGCTCGCCCACACCACCCACCCACCCACAGTAGCAGCCAAGATGGCTACTTTGACTATTATTATTTTACTTGCATCTTCTGTCTCAAAGTAAGCATAAACTTTATTGCCAAGTATTTCAAGAACACAAGGAATTGGACTCAATGCCCCCACAATGTGCACAACATAAAAATTAAATAAAAACACAATATGTACATTACAGTGACAATATTGTGTCTAACCTTCGTAAAATATGCTAATGCTATGAAGCTCCATTATTTGGCTCACATATGAACACAGGGATCACTCATTATTATAACGTTTATTTATATAGACAGACCCAGTATTATTAGCCATGTACCTGGCAGCAACAATAAACAACACTGATTGCGTTGCGCTCACAATGTAAACACAAACTGTAATGATAGCACACCACCGTATTTATGTCAGTTATTTCAGTGATTGACCTTCTGTCTCAAAGTACAATACAGTGACAACGTTAGCGTGTCTAACCTTCGTCAAATATACTGTCTTAATACACAATGAAAACACAAAATAAAAGAACAGTGTAGCCTACCTGAAAGATCCGGTTCGATGCTCACTTGTCACAAAAGCTAAGTAAAGGAACAGATCTGTAATTTTTACATGCCACAATGCACATACCATCATTCAAAATTTTGCGCCCAGTGGTTATGGGCGTGCCCATTCATAGAGTGGGTGCAGCAAATAGCTATAGCTGCATTTGGAGCTGGGGCCCCCTCACATTTTTGTAGTAAAGATCCACTGGTAAAAAAGCAAATTAGAGGGCTTATCTTGGGAAGTTAATGAGCCTGTAGGGCAGGGAATAAAAGAGTTAAAAGTACCGCCCCTAATTGCTCTCGGTCTCCCTGTACCTGCATCAGCAGCATCATTTTTCGCTTAGGCTACGATTTACAACCAGGACTTTATATCCAAGTTGTAGCTCAAAGGCGTGAATACGTCATTTAATTATAAGTCTTTCGAGCCTAATTTGCAATATGTATCCAGGAATAATAATGTTATGCAATAAATCTTAAGGTTATAAATCTGTGACTTTATCTTGAATAAAGCTATTACTCCCAATGGGTAATGTAGGCCTTTAGCTGGGGCTAATAGGCCATATGATGCAAGTAGGTCATAGCCTGAAAATAACGCTAAAAATAACTTTTAAAAAATCTGATCCATATAATTACCAAAATGTCAAAAATACATTGATGACAAATGTAAATTGGCTAATTGTAGTAAGACTCTTTATTGACTGTTCTGACAATTAGCCTAAATCCAAAAATTTCATTGAAGTTGGTATTATCAAAGACACACAAATTGTCATTTAATTGTACATATTTGTAAACTGCAATTGTCTTCTGCCTCGTTTGCTTCCCGTACAACAATGGATTCAAATAAAACTTAGTTGTGTGCTTCAAAACCTTTCTATGCCTACGCTCTGCGTCGTAGGTTTGATTTTGATGCCTAATAGGAATCGTAGTCATTTGTAGCTACAGAAACGAACTAAACGCGGTGAAATAAAACTACAACTACCACAATTCCTCTCTCCTATTCTCTGGGTTACAAACAATAATGGCGTGGCAGGGGGAAAAGCGAAGCACCCCAAAGAATACAG
>NW_018128113.1:40189-41492 GCF_001952655.1 Monopterus albus | reverse complement strand
CAGATACACGTTAAATGCAGACTGTGGCTTCTGTTTTTCCTTTTTGTTTGAACATTTAATGTATGCCTCTGGATTTCCAAACAGCTCATACCACTGCATGTCTTCGTCAGTCAACAGAGGCGGAGTATGAGAGCGTTCCTGTCGAGGCTTATGGACTTGCTATGCTGAAGGGGGGATGGGCTGGAAGAAAGCACCTTTAAACAGTAAGCAGCAAATGGACAACGTACTTTAACGTTTCCTCTTCTGATTCCACATTATGTTGAACAGTGTCCAAATTTGAAACAATTAGTCTACAAAAAAAATGATTGGCAACAAAATTTAATTAATTATTTAAGTTATTTAATCAAGCAAATATGTTAAAGTGTTTAGGCCCAGGTTTTCAAATGTGAGGATTTGTTACTCAGTTGATCTGATTGTAAACTGAACATCTTTGAGTTTGAACTGTTGGTCGACCCGTCATTTGAGTTCTCAGAACATTTTTCACTATTTTTTGACTTTTCTTAAACTAAACATCAATCAATTATTTGAGAAAATACTATGACATTAACATGCAACAGTATCATACACTGCAGCTGCATAAGAGCAGTAATAACTATGTAACAGAATGGAAACTGTTGTTGTTTTTCATAAGGAGAAGCAGTTGAGAGGATCTGTTATATTTGTTAAAGTGGCTATTACACATCCTGCACACGTTGTCATCTCTGTTTATTGACTGCTGTTTGACCACTTGCTCGCTGTCTGCTACAGAGATGGGAAGCCAATCGAACATCAGCTCCGTCCAAAAGGTTTGGGTCTTGAAGCAAATCGTTCAGCGATAAAGGACCTGGAGACCAGCAGAGATCAGCGTCCTCCCAAGCCAGGTGAGGAGCGAGGAAAGGAGGAGGAACTAGTGATGGCTCCTGGGGGCTGTGTGCTGGTGGAGTCTGGGCCACATAAAGATCTGTATGGCAAGGTACAGTAAATCTGAAATGTCTGTTGACATGCTCCATATACAGAAGTAAGATCTCACAACTACCTAGTTTATTTCTATAGACAGTTTTCTCTGACTTCACCCCTAACATTTCCTGTTGGGCTGCAGATTGAAGGCATTGATCCAGACAACGCTCAAGTTGTGGTGAAGCTGCTATCGGCAGCAAGACTGTGACAGTCTTTAGGTTGACACATTAGGTTGATTAACTGAAGGGACAAATCTGAAGCATCCTGCTGCTGTGAATAGACCTAAAGTGATTAGTTGATTGACAGATTTATCTGCAACAATTTCTGGGCGCTATTTCTAAATTATAAATATTTGTCTTAGTTTTCT
>NW_018128113.1:28754-34566 GCF_001952655.1 Monopterus albus | reverse complement strand
CTCTCCCGCCTGCTGTCGGCCTGATCCTCACCCATCCCCTGTGCCAGTTCCTGCCTCCTTGGACCACTTCCCATGGCTGCAGCACTCTCCTGCCAAGAGCCAGCACTTGGGTGTTGAGGTCCTCAGTATTACTACTGGAGCTAGCTCTTACCTTAGCCTACCTGTTACTCTCTCTGTCATCCTTTGTTCTTATTCAGCAGGCTGCGCCTCTCCTTCAACCGCAGATTACATCACTAGCAGTCCAGTCAATGCAGTGTTCCTAGCTGCCCCGAGATTGGCGGAAGGACCGGCTCTGTCCACTTGTCACTTCTATAACTCATTAAAATACATTTAATGAGTCCTGCATTTCTGAGTCCGAACTAGCACAAATGTATGGTTCACCATTTCTCAAAGCTTCCTAAAGGTGGTGCCTCAAATTTCTGGGTATTGTTTTATATATATTGTGAAGTGACATTAAGATTTCTTTTAGGTGAGGCCTGAACTGTGAAGCAGCACAATTTATAACAAACAATAAAAGCACAAAATCATTACCAGTAGAAATCCATTTTTGAATAAGAGGTAACGAAACAAAAAGGGACCGACTTTTACAGCTGACATTTTTGTTTTTGCACAAATGGCAACTCACTGACAGACGCCAAACAGCTGGCACATCATTTGTCCTTCCTCGGATAAGCTGTTGTGTTTACAAATTTCCTATCGTAGTCATTATTCTGAAGGTTACAAGTGTATCAAGTTTTGGATGCATTTTGTGGAGTATTTGCCCTGTGTGGTGCCTTTTGTATTGAACATTTGAAAGCTTGTACCAGCGGTTATGGCATGACGATGGCGCGGTGGCAGTGTAGTTGTCTCAGAGTGAGAAGGTTTCGGGTTCGCATCCTTTGTGTGCGGAGTATTTGCACTGTTGGGTGGGGTGCGCGGTGGGATTCGTGGTGGCGCAGTTGTCAGTCTGAGGATGATATGGAGTCATTCGTAAGCTCCTAATACCCAGAAGCTGGTAAACCTGCTTAAGCAAAGTGGAAATGAAGTTAGTGCCTTGATCAGTTAATATCTCATGGGGAAGTCCAACTCTAGAGAAAAACTGAATAAAGCAACTGCCTTGGCCTTAATCGGTTTAAAGGGAAACACTTCTGGATATTTTGTTGCATAGTCAATGATCACCAGCATATAACGGTTTCCTGCTTTACTCCTTTCCACTGGACCAACAATGTCCATGCCCAAATGTTCAAAAGGGCTGGAGATAACAGGAAGGGGCTGAAGGGGAGCTCATGAAGGGAACTTGGTTGAGGTTTTCTGACACTGCAGAATTGAATAATATCAGCATGCATTCCAGGCCAATAAAAACGTTGTTTAATATGGGCTGTAGTTTTATGCTTTCTTAAGTGGCCAGCCCAAGGGATAGAGTAAGCCAAAGCAAGTACAGCATCCCGAACAGACTGAGGAACAACTAGCTGCTTGACTGCTCCATGCTGGCGAAAAAGTACTCCCTTCTGAAGGAAAAACTCCTCAGTCATACTAAAGTCAGGCTCAGTGCCCAATTCCCTCTCTTGTGCTCTGTGTAACCATGAAACTAGATGTGGATCCTCCTGCTGCATGTCAGCCATGTTGCTAGGAATCTTAAAACCCACATATGCATCAGATGTAGGATCTACTGCCGATTGAACAACAGTGCGTTTGAATTTTTCCTGCTTTCTCTGCCTGCATGATTTTTGTGACTTCCCAGGTGCAGTCTCCAGATCAACATTGTAATGACAGGTAGTGACCTTGGGGTGTCACTGTGGGGAGACACATAATGTGATACGGTATTAGGGTAGTACACGAGAGAGAGAGAGCTACACAGTTGTTATGATCTGTTATGTATGGTGGAGGGGGGTGGAAATAAAGAGTCCAAACACTGAGAACTCACGTTGGAGTGGAACTAATTCTTTTATGTCTGTTGGAGGCATACACAGACATTACAAGCATAAAA
Source organism: Monopterus albus (assembly GCF_001952655.1). NCBI lineage: Eukaryota > Metazoa > Chordata > Actinopteri > Synbranchiformes > Synbranchidae > Monopterus > Monopterus albus. The sequence goes on along the minus strand of NW_018128113.1, from coordinate 32,600 downwards.
AAAGGCAGGGCACTGAGGGTTTCTGAATGTTGGTCTGACTGTCTAGCTTGAGCTCTAGTCACAACCACATTACATTTTTGATTCAAGTGCAACAAATCAAAAAGTACTGACAGATCACGACCTAACACTACTGAAAAAGGCAAATTAGGCACAATTCCAACATTCAGAAGGTGGTCCTGCATCTTAATAAACATATCTGCAGTGGGATAAGGTTTTTCATCCCCATGAACACAACAAATAGGGATCATATCATTAACACAAACAACATTAGATGGCACCAATTTACTATGCACCAAGGTCTGATCACTGCCAGTATCAATTAAAGCCTGAACAGCCTGGCCATTCACCTCAATAGGGACATTCACTTCAATAGGGATCATTCTCATTTTTTGACCACAATCAGCATTAGGTTCACCACCATGATGGGGCATAAAGCACATTTGAGTTAGTTTTGCAGGGTTTTTTTTTTTGGACAAACTGGCTTAGTGTGCCCTTCTTGCCCACAAAGGTAACAAATTGGCAGTTTACCATGCAGTTTTAAAGGTAACTTTACTGGTCCGTTCTCCCTCACCAGAAACGTCTCCCCACTCGTGCTTACCCTCTGATGGGATTGAAGAACAGTCGACTTACGAATGTCTTTAGTGGATTTCCATGCAGTATAACTCCACGGTTGATTCTTCTTCTGAGCAGCCACAAACACCTCAGACAATGTGGCTATACAGTATATTTACCTTTCAACAAGGAAGGCTCTGGAATTTATTTTCAGTGCAACTTCATCTGTTTCAATAAATGCCATAAAGTGCCAGTATCATCGAATCAGGCTTTACATACTGTAGTTCAAGTATCCACAATATTGTCCCTTCAACATTTTTAAACAAGCGATGTTGTTCCGAAAGTAATCACAATGACATACTGTAGCGCCAATTGGCACATCAAACCCATTGCACTGGTAGAAATCGAAGCACAAAGTTTAAGAAATGAGAACCTCTAACACATGGGAGCACAGTGGCACAGTGGTTAGCCGTTGCCTCACAGCGAGAAGGTTCCGGGTTCGAGCCCCACCTGGGACCTTTCTGTGTGGAGTTTGCATGTTCTCCCCGTGCTTGCGTGGGTTCTCTCCAGGTACTCCGGCTTCCTCCCACAGTCCAAAGACATGCAGCTTAGGATGATTGGTGTCTCTAAATTGCCCATAGGAGTGCGTGTGTGTGGTTGTTCGTCTATGTGTTAGCCCTGCGATGGATTGGCGACCTGTCTAGGGTGTACCCCGCCTTCGCCCGATTGCCGGCCGTAAACGGTAGAAAATGAATGAATGAACCTCTAACACTTCAAAGCATAGTGCCTCTTAGATAAGCCAACAAACTTTAAAGGTTAAGGCCTGGCTTGGTCTGATGACTAGTTAGTCCCACTGCTCTGTTTGTTTGCAGTCATAGGTTAATAGAGTTGCACAACAGAAACAGCTTGATGCTTCCCATTGAAATGGGTCAGCCCCACAAATACACAGACATGCAAGTGTTTTGAAAAAACAGGAGAAGCGTGGCTGTAATGTAAAAATTCCACTGGCTCTTATTGGGAAATAGCTAGGCATCACAGAAAACCCACAAATACACCAATCAATACTTTCTACAAGATGTTAGGCTCTTGTCAGTCTTGTTGACTGTCATTTAGATGGCAGACTTACTCAGGCTCTATAATGATAGTCAAATCTGACTTTCAAATTTGGTGGTGACTGGCAGAGGTGGGACAAATTGTCTCTAAGAAGTCACAAGTTAGTGTCACGTCTTGAGTGTTAGATCCCAGTTCAGTTTCCAGGTTAAGGCCAACAAGCCTCAAGTCAAATTCAAGTCCCAAACTTCCTGTTTGAGTTCTAAACAAGTCATTATGCACCCTTCACCAAAATTCATGCATTTGAATTTTTCAGAATAACAGCAGCTGGTCCAATTAAATACAAAATTAATAATTAGCAATTTTGAAAATGTGTGTGTATTACAGTACTTTGAAATAAACTTCATAACATTTAAGCCTAAAATAAGCTTTTTGTAAACAAGCTCTAAACCCAACATACTTCCACCGGTATAACAAACGTGTTAGTGAAAATGAGTTTATTTACACATGCAGCAGATAAACAGGAACATTTTTTAGAACTCAAGGAAGGTAGTCGTTGTGAGCCATAAGTGAAATCACTAGTCAGTGGTATCAAAAGTCAAACTGCACATTATTTTATTTTGTCAAGTCAAGATGGCAGAGTCATCATGTACCTTTAAAATTTGGGGGTAAGGCCAAAGACACTACTTCTCTGTCATTTGCTGAGTGAACAGGGTGAGTGAGGTTTGACTGAGGATTGGGTTAAGGCTTGGTTAATTGAGTGAAAAATGGGTGTGTTATGGTTCGGTCCTGTGCTCCCTGTTTTTCTGTTGCTTTTCCCTGTTTCCCTCTGCCTGTCACAAACTTAGCCAGTGTAATCATTCATCATTACATTCACCTGCTTCTCATTACCGCCTGGTTCAGCTCCCCACGCCCTTTTCCCTCAGTTCCCCGCTGGTCCGTAACCGAAGCCACTCCACATGTTTCTATGCTACGGGAAGTTACCTCTAGCTTCGGCTTCTCATCCTACCTGTGAGATTACCTGTAAAAGTTGCCCACTTCCAGAAACACACCAATTCTCCACTCTCTACTTCTTCAGTGTGCCCAGTGTTCTCAAGCTCACTGCTACTCTGCTCTTCTCTCCACCGGTCAACCCCACTATCTCCAGCTCACCTTTCTCTACCCTCCACCCCTCCGGTGAGTCCTGCTGTCTCCAGCTCGTCATTACTCTGCTCTCCACTCCTTTGTCAACCTCCGCTTCACCTCCACCTTCCCAATCTTCTTATCTCTCGCCTCCACCTCACCTGTGTGCCCTGCTTCACTAGTCCAGCCAGTTTTCATCCCCAGCTCGAACTACCTTCTCTCCTGCACCTCCCATCCAGAATCATCTCTGCCTGCTGTTCCAGTCCAGAACTGACTCTGCTGCTGTTTTCTCTCCCTCTCTCTCCCCCAATCATATTGCCTGCCATTTACAATAAACTTTACTTTTTATTCTCGCTCTTGGACTGTGTGTTGGTACATTGGGTCCAGCTACTTCATAACAGTATGGACCAGTCAAAATGGAGCCAGCCGACATCACCTGAGACTTGGATGTACTGGTCAACTTGGTCAGAGGACTGTCCTGCAGCACTGATTCGACCAAGAACCCGGTGAAGTGTTTGAACATCCTGGGACGGATAGAACAGCTCACCCGGGACTGCCTGTGGCTCAGTGGAAGCCCTTGGTGGGAGGTGATGTTGGGATGCATGGCAAACACCCAGAGGGGCCTACTCAGACAAGTGCTAGTACAATGGTTCCCTTATAACCATGGTGAAGGAACAGGACTGGACTGAAAGAAGTTGTCTCGCCTCCACCTTGTCCACCCCAGCAACTATTCCTTGGCCTTCTCTTACCACCTGCTCCCCAAGCCCCAAACCTGCCATCCAGTTGGGTGCCCTCTCCCTGTTCTCGGCCCCAGACTTTGATCCATAACCCTGCGACTTCTTTCCCTCTTCCTTTGACGCGACAAGCACTCTGTCCTTGGGAGCCAGGAAGGAAGAAGCCCAGAAGAAAGGGCCAGATCAAGCCTGATCCCCAGCTGCAGCCTTCATCTCACCCTGTTCCCTGGCCTGGTCCCCAGCTGTGGCCTCTGTCCCCGAGCTGTGCTTCGCCTCCAGGGCACCGACAGAGGAGGCAACCAATGCAGCCAGCTCCCCCGGCCCAGAAGCCACCAGCAAAAAGGGCAACCATTGCAGCCAGTCCCCCCGGCCCAGGGGGGCACCGACA